>NW_009705095.1:45980-58005 GCF_000703405.1 Apaloderma vittatum
ATTTCTTTTTCTTCTAGCTAGTCCTGCAGCTCTGTTGTGGAGGCTGGATTTTATTTCTGCTTGTTCATCAGAAACAGAATTGGCCACCAGGGATCTGATATTTCAAAGACGTTTAAAGTTAAACACATGAACAGTTCCACTGGTTTCAGCGGGAGTACTCGCATCCCAAGAGCCAAGTACACGCACAAATCTCTATCATCTTACACTTACACAATATCTCTGCGTTGGTTTGCTCGAGCTGATGATGCTTTCAATGAAGGAGGAAAGGATGGTTAATAAGGTTGGGTGAAATTTAACATGGCTGCAGCACATGTGAGACCTGAACTAGAACTGGATAACATGCTATTATACAGAACACAGAATCCTATTTATTTAGTTCTCTACAGGACACATCACTGTGTGGTGTAGGGCTATACAGAGACTGACCGCTTCGTTACATGGTAAAGTTGAGAGCTACATTGCTTTGACCGGCTGGATGCAACAGCAACAAGTTCAGACAGGATATAATTCCCAAACCTGCTGAAGGTACAGGTCCTTGAATTAAATATGACTCCAGAATGGACCATTATCTTCAATCTGGGAGTCAGCTCTCAGTGCATCATTCTGGCAACAATTTATAGCATCCCTCAGAAAATTTGTGTTGTTCAATAAAAACTATAAAGTGTGCAATACTGAGATTGGATACAAAGACAAGGCACGAGGATTAATGAAATGAGATAGTTTACACAAATCAACAGACAGGCAAGTGTAGAAGGAAAATCAGACAAATGACTGGTAGAAAAGTAAAGCCAAGTAGACAATTTTAGACGCTCACAGTAAATTCCTACAACTAAATCCATCAGAGAGAGAAAAAGTCAGAAGTGATTAGAGAATCACCAAATTAAGCCGGTAATGTTACAAGAAAAATAAGGACAGTGAGCAGATCAGTTTCTGACCAATGCCGGTTACATTATTACACAATTTGTCTGATTCGACTACAGTTTTAGGACAGACATTGAGGTGAACACACTTACATTTGAGGCAAGAAGGATTTAGAGCCACAAGACTTAAATTGACCTGAGGCTGGAAATGAAAAACACAGAAGACTAACAAGAGCCTATATAAAATAACGGCAGCAGGAACAGGATAGAAATAAATCTCCCACTAACAATAATACCAAAGAGAAATAAAAGACAGATTTCAAGACTAGCTCACTCAGACAGGCCACAGTGAAACAGCAGTAAAGGCAGCACGCTAGTAACCTCTGATCCTGGCAAATCCCATGCTCACACAGCAATGAAAATTGTTAAATGGAAAGATGTGGCAGCGTTTGCAAAGCTTGATGGAGAAACATAATTGCTGGCAGGGAAAAGCCTGAAGGCTGATCTGCACAGACATAGTCCTCAGCATAAATAACAAGCTCACCTGTACACACACCTGTTCAAACAGGTACTGAAAGCACGTAAAGGTGTAGGAATCGCCTCATACTCTGATCCTAACTCTTTTGTGGCCTTGGAGATCCCTGTGTTTTTCACTCCAAGTAACAGGGAGGCAGTAGGGGTAGCTAGTTGCATATGATTTTTCATTTTCTTTATATACATGTTGGGAGAAGCAGTAGTTTTCCCATCTTAGCAAATTTTTCTTACTTTAAGAATTTCCCTCCAAACACAGCAAGATGAAGTCCTTTCAAACATTTCAGGAGTGCAAAGGAATAAAGACCAAAATAATAGTCTAGTGGCATTTGTCGGCACATTTGGATTTTGTTTCTCTTATAGTCAAATGGGAACCTCTCTATGTAACCTGCTGTTTAGTGGTGTCTAAATCCGACCGGAAGACCTAATATGAACCGACTCAAAACAAATAGATGAGAGTATATGCAATAGAAAAGCTTTCTCAACAAATAATTGACCAGCTACAACTAAAGTTTATTGTTGTCTCTTGAACAGCACACTGTATTTTTTTATGAACTAGAATTTAAAAATTAGGGCTGTTCCAGCATATCTTTAAAGACCTCAGGATGTTTTGGTTCCAGATTTGCTTCTCTGATTTGCATTAGTGCTGCCTGTCATGTTCAATCAGACACTTACAAAAATCATCCAGGTTTCTGTGTACTGATATACATAGGATAAATGATTTCTTAGCACATTATACATATAAATATTGCGGGTGGAGTGGGGTGATAAATACTTATTTAGTATGTCACACATTCAAATCCGATTAGAAGGCTAATTAAGCAAACAGCCCAGTGATCCACGAGAGAGGTTTGCAGGTAACACCGAGCCCCAAACCCTGACCACACTGTTGGGTGTCAGCAGCAGCTGCCCTCCTGATGTGCTGAGAGTGGAGGCCTTTGGGAGGCGACGGCCTCCGCAGGTGCCTTCAGCAGCTGCTGCTTTACGCGAAAGGCTCAAAAGAGGGCGGCAGAGATTTGTCACCCTGTGCAAGCACTTGCTCTTGCTTTCTTTAAAGCCCAACGATTTAAGCCATGCAGGGGCTCCCTCTGCTGTTCTTTCTGTTTTCAGAACTATAAAGGGGAGGGGGGGAAGGGAGGAAACAAACAAACCAAAGCACTCCGCCGTCGTTTGCCTTTTGCGGACGAGGGGAGAGTGGTTTATATGACCCTAAATGTATATCATAAATTCTCTTTTTTTGCTCCTCTGTGCCAGCTCTGTGTTGGCCTCAATATCAGATCTCTAAATACATGATAATTATTTGAGATAATTATTAGTATACAAGTATTTACGTAACAGCTGTCATCCTTGGACTGTGAAAGAAGAAATAATTTAGCAATGCTAAAAGACCTTAAAAGGAGATCTTCAGGAAAAATAGCATTTAGCTGATATCTTCCATGAGCTGGTGGTTTCAAACCATATCTTATTCTTAGAGGTTTTTCTAGGAACGACACTTCAGCAGCTTGATGAAGGAAACATTTTTTACAAAGTTTTTACAATTAGTGCTGATTGTGAAATCTCTCTGGATGTTCACTTCACACCACATCTTCCATAGTGCAAAAGCCATGTCTCGCACTGAAAGAACATAACAAACTCTCCCCTATCTTTTAGTAATGGAAAAATTGCCAACATAGCATCAGCACTCCCCATGCCCCCAAAATAATCAAATCTTTCTCCTTATTTCTGTTTAAAAGTGTTTAGTCAGTCATCTAAAGCAGTATTCTAAAACTTGTCTGTCCTTGCTGTTTTAATTTTTGAAAAGTTTCAGATAAATTGGGTGGAAATATTTGCATGCAAAACCATCAGTCTAGAATCTTTATAAATCTGCAGTCCATATAGGGAATTATCTAACATTAATGCTAAAGATTTCTCTACATTCCCAAAACACTGTAAAAAAAACTTTGTAAATGTAGAGAGAGGGACAGGACTTCTTATTTTCACTTCAGTAGCTGGAGAGAGAAGTTTAAGGTGTTTGTAATTTAATCAAGTGTCTTTCACTAGCTATTAGGCTCTACAAGATGAAAGAAAAAAGGGAGAAATACATTTTATCCATTTTCAACACAACTTCAAGTAAGTGAAAACTTACCCTTGAACTTCTACCTTAAGCAAAAAGCATTAATTTCCACTTCAAGCACAAAGGTTTTCCAAAAGCCACAGTAAAATAAAAATAAATTTGCTGTGCTGTCATTGGAAACTACAGTTTATAGAAACTTTGACTTTGTTTCATAAAAGTCACCTGCTTTTCAAACACCAAAAGAAAAGGACAACACCATCAGCATTTATATTGACAAGAATGTCCCTAAATGTCAGGGTGATTTAATTTGCCATCTGTCTGCTGGATTTGCTTTGCATAAAGATCTGGACACATACAAGAATGTGTGTGTTTTCTTTTTCTGCAATACTATTAAGAAAGTAACTCAGGATCACAGAGCAGCCTTTTGCTGCAACTAATCCCTCTGGATGTGGCCTAGCTTTGCAGGCTGTGCTTCCTGTCTGAACCTGCCTATGGGCTCTGAAAGCAGAATGAAAAAAAACACATAATCAAGAAAGAGTCATTTAAAAAAAACCCCAAACATTTGCTCTGCAGGTTGGACTTCAAAGAATCTTTTTTAAAAAAACAAAACAAAACAAAACAAAACAACAAAACCCACAGCAGTGCAGGATCCTTGTTATTCCTTGGTTCCTTGGTTTCATCATACAGTGTAAGAGTCTTTTCTAGGATCAGGTTTGAGCCCTTAATAGTGGGAAACACCCAACCTCTTTACAGTGTTGGGAAGAAACTGAAGGGTTTGTATCATCAGAGCTAAAACAATTTCACTGAAGCAGGGCTGGGGGGTTGATTATTTATCCTTATGAGCAAGAGTTGACTTCGAAATCATAGAATGCATTGGGTTGGAAGGGACCTTTAAAGGTCATCTAGTCCAAACCCCATCTGCAATGAGCAAGGACATCTTTAACAAGATCGGGTTGCTGAGAACTCCCTCCAACCTGACCTTGAATGCCTCCAGGGGTAAGGCCTCCACCACCTCTCTGGGCATCCTGTTCCAGTGTTTCACCAGCCTCACTGTAAAAAACTTCTTCCTTATATGCGAGTCTAAATCTACCTTGCTCTAGTTTAAAACCATTCCTATTGCTATACATCCTTTAAACAGTCCCTCTCCAGCCTTCTTGTAGGTCCCCTTTAGGTAACGGAAGGCCCCATAAAATAACCCCAAAACCTGATTTTTATTTCTTAGGTAAAATCATCAGGAAGTTACTTCAAAAAATGGTTCTTGACAGTATCTATTTAAATACAGAAGTAGTGCCTACCAAATTTGACCACCACACTTGCTAAGAACACAATTAACAGATCAAAATCTAAGACCAGATTTACCACCTCTTCTGTACAACGGAGAGCTTCATGTTTGCAAATTTCAACTGATTCAGAGCACTCTTCATCTGTACACATAGTGTAGGGGAGGATGTGTGAACCCATACCTCTATCTTGTCCCCTATTTTAGCTTCATACTGTTACAACTGTCAAATGCAAAGCCTTCAAATCATTCAGTAGACTATTACCTCTCTAGGACACAAGCTGCGCTTAGGTAGGTAGGCCTCGCAGAGGAGCGATTAAACCAACGTCACTGTGAGCACTCCACCTCCTTTTGATGGAGAGCCTAGCAGATCGCTCGCTCTTCCCCTGAACTGATGATCTGCTCATGCCCACTAATCTGGCAACCCTTGCTACAACACAGTCAGCTTCCCACCCCCAGTGAAAGCAATAGCAAAAGCACCACAGCACTTCACAAATCCTTAACGCCCAGGGGATGTCAACATAAGCTTTTGTAACAGAATCCCTACTCCTGTCCTGCTCTTCACTCCCACTACAGAGAACATGACAGTACAGCATTGACCAGACCATACATTTCTACACACAACCTGGAATAAGTTGTGCATGCTCCGCTATACAGTGTGTCAACAACAATTGTGGGGGCTTTATGTTTGTTTGGTTTGTTTGTTTTCGGGAGGTTTTTTGCCTTTTTTTTTAAAATAGTATGCCAAGACATGCTTCTGCATCCTAAATGGGGCGTTTGAAGCCCTGAACATTCTATTTAGCTCCCTCAGCAATATAGTTCTTCCTTCATTATTCCTTGGAAAAAGGATATGTAAGCTTCCTTGATGTTTTTTGGTCTTCATGATAGAAAGGAAACCAGTTCAAATTGCCCTGTTATGAAGTTTTTAAACTTATGAAGGTGCTTATAAATAGAATGGCTTCAATTTTGGTTACATTTTCTTAAGAACAGGGAACATGTAATATTGCTGCTGGTAATGCAAGAAGGAAGCAGAAAAAACACAGGCTGGTGAACATGAGAAAATCTGATTATCATTCCATCCTCACAACACAGGAAACAGCTATTGCTGATACCATTTTTATCATGGACACTGAAGCAGGATTAGAAGAAGAGTGCTTAACCAGATTATTTAACCCTCACTGACAGAGGATGGAGCAATCCAGAACATTCCCACTCAGTCACTACCTATGTCCTCCAAGTCATCTCACTTCTATGGCATGAAATACAACTAGAGTTATCTTTCCTTCTCGGTGATTTGCTGCTGTATAGATAAACTTAAATCCTCACCACTGTTTCCCACATCCTTTTTTGCAAAAAGCTGGACCCACTACAAACCAAAGTAGTGCAGGAAAGACTTACTAAAAGAAATAGAGGTTTGCTATTAAAAAAATGAAGGTAACAGCTCTACTGCCCTTGCCTTGTCTTCAAAGGGATAGAAGTTCACTATACATTGCATCAGCAGGTATTTCTCTCTGTTTCTTGTAGTTTTAAGATTAAGGTACTTCTAGCAAAACAGCTAATGATAGCAGTGAAAGAACACAATATGAATGTATTCTGTCAGATTGCATAGCATTCATAAACGTGTTTTATGCCAAAAGCAAAATATGAAATAACATTATTTTTTGCTTTGCGTTTTAAAGGTGATGAGACACTGCAATTTTGTGAAGTTTTTCTGTCTGATGAAAGAGAAATCAGGTATTTCCTGCAATTGCTAGAGGACTGAGGTCTGCAGGAGAGACTCATTTTGCTTGCATCATCTTACAGTAAAGGTCCACCAAAGTATATCCTGGCCAGCACAGCATCTAGGAACTCTGCAGCTGAACTTGAAAGCCAGTGCATGCTGTGGCAAAATAGTACAAAGCTATTTATAGTGATACTAAGATAATAAATATCAGAGCGTAGTTTCAGCACAGAAGAAAATACAACCCTCAATTTTATTCGTGTTTGCCAATTGTTTCTTTATCTGGTCTAGTATGATTATTCACTTAACAAGACTTTCATTTATTCATTTTAAGAAAGCAGGTAATGGCCTTAAGTACTTAATTACTACAGCAGACTAAAGAGAAAGAAATCCTCAAACCACATCTTTTTTTAAAAAAAAATAAGAAAAACCCAACCCACAAAACTTTTTTGAAACATGCTCTTAAACTGTTCCAGAACTTTACTGATACTTCATCCTTTCTCTGGAAATTCTCCTTCTTTTTCTCTGAAGTATGTACAATACAAATTCTAGGCAGAAATTAATAGGCAGGTAATACATACCTACACAAATGTATATACATGTTCAGTATTAGATAAGTTTATGTATATATTCTATATCATGGGAAGAGCACAACTGTATTTGCTGTTGGATAAATGACTAGTTGAGAGCAAAGTACCAAAGAGGAAAATCATGCCCTGAAATTTGACTGGATGATTATATTTAGACCTTGAAAGGCCCACTGAAGGGGGAATCATCTGCTTTACTAAGTAAACTCCTGGAATAAGCACTGGATGTACAGTATCAGTCTCTAACCTCACAAATCAGTACAAGGCAGGACACTGCATGGATTACAAATGTGCGTTAAATTACATATTGTTACAGAGTTTTTCCCCCCCTTAGGATGCACTCAACACTTTCCTCCTTCCTGTCTGACAATATGTTGCCATGCTGTAAAAGCCCTAATGCCCATTTCAACGATTAGCTGTACATCAGCATTACTACTTCAAATCCACAAGTTTCACATCAAGCATTAAATGGGATGAATATTGATCTGCTAAAGAGGATTTATTTATTTCTAGCTCTATCCAAAGATCAACTACTAGCAGCTTTTGGTGGATCTGTTGAGCTCTCACAGCGCAAAGCTACTGCATACATGACACCGGACTTGACATTTCAGTTCTGGAAGAAAACCAAACAGTAAATTCACTGCAATAATCCTAGATAAATGAGATGATCACTGTAAAAGCTGAGATAGTTAAGTGGTCTATCAGAAGAAGTCCAAAGGATGATATTGAACTGTTGCTACATAGTAACCTCTCATGACAACATGGCACAAGATCACCATATCAGATGCCAATATCTTTGCCTTAAAAAAAGCACAATGTCTTCAGATTATCTTGGAACACTTCACAATTATGGTCTGAGCGGAAAAGCATGTGTCCCTTGTAAGTATAATCAGATACGTATCAATATAGCAGTATTTACCCATTCATTCCTTTTTTGGTCCCATTCAGTCAGTAACACACTAATAACTGTATAATGCATTCAAGAAATAGAGAGACAAATTTCAGTCCTCATAGAACAGCCAGCAGGTTTCTCCTAACACTAGAGCTGTCCTCTAAATGTTCTTTTTAGTGTACCTTGGCAGGGATCATTTTCTAGTATGTAGCACCTACGAAGTACAAAAACATACAAATGAGGATTGCAAGCAGATTAAAGATGAACTGGCGAGTTGCTTTGCCTTTTAGACTCAGATGGCAGGGCCCAAGAGAATGCTATGTTTTCATTAACTTTAACAAGGAGCGTTTGAAGGGCCAGTGGAAGAAGCCATGAAATTTTTGCTGTGTCACTCACACAAGAAACTGAGAAAGTCAAAGCATTGCCTCAGTGCTACAATTTCATCAAGGTATGTCATTCCAGTAGCTAATAACGTTGTCCTAGTAATCTGCTAAATGTTTCCTTTTTGTTTATCTGATTTCTCTTCACCACTCTTCCCTTATGAGAGTGTATTAATTTACAGAACACATGGAAAAGAAGCAGAAACAGTGACATGCAATGGGGATATTTGCTGCCATTAAACATTGCCTCATTTTTGGCTTCTTATAAGACCACAGTTCTCAAAAAACTCACCCCACCCTCAAAAAAAAACAATCAGAAAAAGAATTAGGCAGCAGTTATCAAGAACAGATCTGAAAGCTGAAAGCCAATGCTTTGTTTTGGTTGCTTGAACTCTGTGAATTTCTAAATGTCCTTGCCACAGGTAGCACTCAGTTTAATCAGGTTTTTGTCTGTAGAACAGTGTCTGCTTTTCCAAGGATGGAGGGCTTTGGGCCAGTTCCAAGTGTTAACAAGAAACAAAATGTGTTTCAACATTAGACCTGAGTTTAGATAAACTCAAATAATGTCTCTCTCTTTTTTTTTTAATATGTATCTTTCCTTTCATCTGTGTATGAAATAAACCATGCTTCTAAAGACAGTGCTGGTGATATGTGTTCAAACATATTTCAGATGTAGAAACTTGCATTATTCATAAACCATCCCAAATAAAATAACTCAAAACAAGTCTGAAAAGGTAGTCTGAAACCTTTCTGGGGTAATCTGTGTCTGCTTAAATATCAGCACTGTGAAGATCCCACAAAGTTTTCTCTTCCAACAGATAGTTTCATTCTTTTGTGAAAAAAAGAAAAAAAAAAAAAGCAAAATGACAGTATAATCATGAGTAAATAGTGATGGCACAGTCACTTATATGTTGCCCGAAGCTTTCAGGCTACTAGTATCCGGAACACATGAAATGACACTAAATTCATATCCAGAGAAGCACAAATCATTTTCCTGTCTTCAGTATTCTTGTAACATGGCCGTCTATAAACTGCCTTGTAGGAAATGTGTCTAAATTTACAACATAATTTGGTACAAAGTCAGTGCAAGTCACTAATTCATTCAATTTTTTCCACTACTAAATAAATGAAAAGTAATGGAACATAATATAAGCAAAATTTATATAAAGGATAACATCTATAAACATTTCTACAGTTTGTTGGGAATATCTTTCACAAGGAAACCGAACAATAAATATTTGCTTAACTCTAGTTTAGTACATAATGCTTTTACTTAGAAATAACTCCTTCCTTCACAAACACTTCATAACACATGTCAGTCCGAAACAGATTGCAATGCTTGTGGTTTGAATATAGCAGCAAAATTTCAGACACGGTGAAACCCTGTATGCTACGTCTTATCCTCCCCATGTCCTTTTGACATCCCCATGGTCATTTCTGCCTCTGCAACTTGCTTTATCATTTTATTTAAAAAGGCATAACCTCTTTCCTTCTTCCTGCCCTTCCCCCCACCCTTTGCACAAAATTCCCAAACTGTTGAAAAATGGTCAGTTTTTAAATTATTTTGTAGTGAGTTTACCATCAACCTTTTTTTTTTTCCCCCTCTAGATTTATTTACTCATTTTTAGAACACATCTAATTTGCACATAAAAAATGAAAAACAAAGATGCCATAAAGCAACACTTGGTGTTAAAACAGAGACACTAGTCATCACTGGAATGATCACAGACAAGGATATGACGGAAGGCCAAACTCTCCTGCAGAGCTTCCACCAAGTAACGTGAGAAAGAACAGCCCTGAGCAAAGCGTAACAGCGTAACTTCTTCAGGCAGCAGCCTTTAAAAAACTTGCCATATGGTTATTTAAATCACAGACACTTTTGCAAGTTGTATTTTCACACAAAAGAACATTTTACCACCTATTTGATGTATTCCTGTGTTTCTCTCTTGCTACCAAAGACCAATGTATCTAACTTCATCAGGAACTTCCTTAAAAATGAGCCTGCCCCCCAACTCCCAAGTACTCAGGATTTTAGGAATGATCACAACCCAAACAGGGCTGTATGATGCACTCCACGTAATACAGGCACCACGTGAAATACAGACAAGGATTCTCATTTTTTTTTTTAGGGACTGTTTTACAAGTCACAAACTCTAGCACTACCTAACAAAACTCCTAGCCGCATAAAAAGATGCAATAAACCTCTCTAACAGTAGCTGATTTGTATGCAACACTGACCATAAGGGTAACTCTTCAGTAAACCTGAATCTCATATATAATGCATAGCAGTTAATAAATCATAGTAAAATCAGGTGGCTTAGAGCCAACAATATCCAACTAGTAATGGAAAGCGGGGGAAAGATTTATAGAGAGACAGACTCTGTCTGGATTTTGCTTTTAAGAGGCTCACACGGTGCAGTGGGAAGATTCTGCCGCGGTTTCCAAGTGGACACATCTGTGTCATGCTGACTCACTTCATCCTTTCCCCAGCATTGCCCCTCACTTACCCCGGGTGATGCCTCTTCTCTCCAAAATCTTCCTCTTTGACCTTCCACTGGTTTCTCATCTACCTTCTCCCCAGCACGCGAGCTGGAAAGTGGAAAAGAGAGAGATCAAGACAAGATCAGAGCATTGTTCCTGAAATTTCGCAAAAGCATCCCACGCTAGATTTCAGACTTCAAGCCGGTTTCTCAACCCCCAAAAAGCCATGCTGCAAAGCATTCATGGTGTCACAGCTTCAAAATCTAATTTAATAAAAGGGAGAAAATGTACTTCAGTGCTTACGATGGGAAGAATGCTTTTTTTTTTTCTTTAAATATTAAGGGCAAAACTCTTTTCTCATTGGAGATCCAGGAGAGCAGGATATTAGAGATTGCTGCGGCACGGATCTGAGAAAATTTTTATTTTTTTCTTTTAAAGCCTGTACATGGCTACCAGAGGCCCTTAACCAGGCAAAAGCGATAGCACAAGATTAAGGCGCAGCACCTCAAAGTTAGGCAGGCTTGTGGCTTCATCAACAGTGTGATGTTAATTACATACGTGTACTAAATAAGTACCCCATGTGAGATTTTAAGAACCACATTAGGAAGTAACACTGAGCTAACGCTGAAGTTACTCAGTTTTCACAGTTACCTTCATGTACATCATTCTGTTTCACCAAGGGGAAAACATTTCTCTTTTCGATTTGGTTATATTAACTTCACAGTTGTCTTCATTGGAGTTTGGGTTAAGAAAACTGTGGCTAAGTTTCTAAATTGAATTAAAACTAAATCCCACTTCCCCGGCTCTAAGAAGCAAATTACAAATGTCTCTTTTTTTTGTTACTAAAAATACCTGAGCACCAGATTGATATGACTTAAATGAGAGAAAAAAAAGCCACAACTTTAAAAAAAAAAAAGCACCCTACAATATTAAAATCCAACACGCAAAGAAGCCCAGATCACGTTAACAAAAAAAATAAAATAAAAATTAACAGAACCTGGAGACTTTGCCCTTCGCAAAGGGGGAGGGCAAACCCTTTCCCGGCTCCTCTCCGCGGAGAGGGATTGCTCCTCGCCCACACCGCCCCAAGGCGAAACGCCCATTTCCCCGGTCTCAGAGACACTGAGAGGAGACTTTTCTGTGGCGGAGGTACCCCAGGCCACCGTTAGGGCCCCAAACACGCCCCCGGATTGCTCGCTCTCTCCCGGGTTCGGCGGCGATTTTACTGCCGCGCAGTCACGC
>NW_009705095.1:58028-72247 GCF_000703405.1 Apaloderma vittatum
CAGGCCCTCCCGGGGCACTAGATGGCAGCACCCGCTTGAGGAATGGCGGAGAATGGCGCCGGCGCTGCGGGCTGGGACTGACTCAGGCGGCCTGAGGGGAGCAGGGAGGCCGCGCTTCAGAAAGGAGTTTTAAAAATTAATCTCCAGGGCACAAGGAGGCGGGGAGAGGATTTAGGGACATGTAACAACACCCTCAAGTACCCATGAGGGTTCACAAATAAAATAATAATAAAAATGTACAAACGTACACACACACCACCCTCCCTCAACATAGCGGAGCTCAGGCAAGAAAGAAAAACACGGCAGCAAAATTTACGGAAATAACGTGAAGTCGACCATTTCAGAAAAAGATAAATATTTAAATATAACCTACTGTCAGGGAAGAAGATGGGATTTTTTTTTTTTAACATTGACCTCAGTAGCAGGAGGATTGAGTTCAAAGAGGCCAGCAATACATTTTTTCACAGTGTTGTTCTTGTGCTTTTTTTTTCCAAAGCAATTTTTTGTTGTTACAACAAAAATTACTTATTTATAACTTACTTGCAGCAGCACATCCTTCAAAATGAAGGCTGAAAGCCAGTCTCAAATATTTAAGGATAATAATAAGGAAATTAGAGCTCTTAACATGTAGTTCAAGTTTGTTCAATTTTTTAATATAGTTTGCTTGATGACGTAGAGAAATGCTACGAGTACAAACACAGGTTTACAGACAACGCTTCTCCGCACTGCTTAAAAATAAAAAGTAAAATAAAAAAAAGTTAATTCATGTGAAGTAACCTGTGCACAAAACTGTCTTGCCAGCAAACAGGCAAGCCTTACAACTTGTGGGCTACCATGTAAAGGGGCTCCTCAGCTGCTGCCACCCTCATCCTTCAGAGCCACAGCACCAAAGCCAGCCTGTTACCCCAGAGCAGCTCTCAACACTCCACCTCTCTAAAACCAGCTACAGGCAGAATCTGCTCATCTTTATTCCTTCTGCTCATTTTTTATCCGTTTACCTCAGAGCATTGCCTATCCAGGTCACAGGAATCCTCTCTCGGGCAGGTACAATTTGTGCAGGTGCTTGAGAAGGGAAGGACAAGTGAGAAGGCGACCACCCAGAAAGCAGTAAGGAAAACATCACTGTGATTTCCAGTTCTCCCTGCTTCATCAAACTGGGAATGACGGGCCCCAAAGGATGTACAAGCACAGAGTATACTGATGAATGAAAGCACACGCTTCTTACATGCACAACTGCCGACAAATAATCAGAGAAAAGGTTTTCCACGTTTCAACATAAGCTCTGGATTATGGGTTTCTGGCAAGAAATGTAAACCTACTAACGATACTCCACATTGTCTTTACAAATAGCCAAGAAAGTGTTATTCCAGAATTCCAAGTTAGACTTGGTAATATTTTGCAAGGAATGGTCTGCTGGCAGACTCTGAGGATGTACAGTCTGTTCAGTGTCTCAGTCCGTGGTTTGACTCTATAGCTCTTAGCCAGAATATTCCGCTGTCAGTCAGTCCCAACCAGAAGAAGATACTGCTCTGGGTATTAAATAAAAACAAGAACGTATATGAACTAAGACGATCAGATGAAATGGATAGCAAAATGTATAGAAAAACACGTAAAGTAATAAATTATTGGAGAATAGGTGTAAATAATAAACATCTTTCCTCTCAACAAGATCCCCAAAATTAGAACAGAAAAGAGCAGAAATCCTAAATATATTTTGAACAAGAATTGCTGTTTCAATGGACAGGAGGAAAAAATAATAAATCTGTTACCCCCCTACCTTTTGCCCTGCTGCCTCAGCTTCTTCTGCAAGAATTAGGTTCCATATTCAAGAAGATTGCTAATGACGCTACATGGGTATAACCTGTCTGAAATGCATTTAATTGCTGTTTAATTCCCAATCATCACTAACAGATGAGACTTACAGAGGAAGGAGAAGGGACAGACACCTAAAATCAGTATTATTTGCTTCCAGTATTTTTAAGTCCTTGATAGGCCATAGATAGAGCATCAAGCAGATATAAAAAGATGCAACCAGAAAATAGTACTTAAGCTTTTGTATTAGCTCCCATTCAGTAACGATTTGTAGTACGTGCTGTTTGAAATACTGGTATGAACTCAGCAAAAGATGATGTAAGATTAAATAAAGAGGGTCAGAAGTTTGGGGAGAAGCACTGAACAGTAGCAGAGGAGCGCAGCAGCTGTTGCACAGCACACAGCAACACCACGGAATAGTTTATGACAGGAAGTGAAGAAAATTCCACAATCCACCTGAAGCTACAGTGGGAATTATGTAGGCAAAATATAGTTATTAAAACTGGAATGTAACCAAGACTTCAGGGGCTAATAACCCTTTTCTTGCAAGAGATAGTAAAAAAATCCCCAAGCATCCTCACTGACCACAACCAGCAAGACCACAGCTTTACATCTCAATTGAAAGATGCAGCTTTTTACATGATGAATTGTCACAAGAACGTGATCCTTCTGGGATATGATTTCCTGGCTACAGTCTCTGTTTCCTTCCATAAACTGCAAAAAAAGTTAGTGATTTTGGCATTAAAAATAAAACCTTTCATATATATATATCTTTTAAAAATATATATACACACACATATATATATGCGTATAAAAGAATCCTATTTCCACTGTTTCAATAAATATGGGCCAGTCTTGCTGAACTGTAATTTGACAGTCACCATGTGAATATATGTACTATTTACTGTTTATTTAATTTCTTTATGCTAAAATGTTAGTATTTCTGGGTTAGAAATTGACTTAATTTTACAGGCCAAACATTAACTTCAGTGAGGAATTAAAGCACTTGACAGAAAATTAAACCACACAGAGCACGTAGCGCATTCTATGTCTGCAACACATACATGCCTAGGTATGTAAAAGCACAGATTCTGAAAGCATAAACAATCCTGCAAGTGGAACACATATTTATGCAGTGTATATCTGTTTGTACAATATGACTACAATACATAAATATGGATAAGCCCTGTATATATATTATACACTGAATGTTCTTTAGTGAGGTATAAAAGATTATTTTATGATGAAATTTGAGATGCCTGTGTTTCAAGGAAAACTACATAGCAAGCAGCTATCTAGCTCATGGCAGGATTGAGCAGATCACGTGTGCTGTTCCAATTTATCAGACTCATTGCGTGCACTGTATGTGCTGGAGAAAAATAATTTTTTGCAGACGTTTATTTAAAAAGCAAACAAACTTCTTGTATTTTGCTGCATTGAAAGATACACATCTCTCACAGAGACATAAAGCAGCTGTAAACCAGTATCAATCGCCATTATGTCTTGCTACAAGAAACATACAAGAGGCATTCTCATGGAAGGAACAGAGTCATCTTTAAAAATGGCAGCTCCTCTGGATGCATGCTGGTATCAGTAAAATTAGGTAGCTTAGAAACCTCAGGCAAATTGTACCCACAGTCAGGCCTGCTAAAAGCAGCAGAAAGAATTTGTTTTTCCTTTCTTTAAATGTAGCACGGTGAATGCTGAATATGTTGGACCTACTTAGAATGCAAAATGAGTATTTAAACATAAGAAAATTCTGTGGTTAGAACTGCCAGTCAGTTCTACTTCTGATCTTTTACATGTATATATAAACTACTATATTGTCTTTCCTTGCCTTATTCAGTGCTTTGAGTGAGAGCATCCTCCTAATGCAATTAATGCTTCAGGCCGTTTAACTTTGCAACTGAAATGGCTTTCTTTTATCCTTAAGGAGAATTTTTGTTTAAGATACATGTGGAGTAAATATATAAGTACTGGGACCACTTCACCGTATCCTCCCCTCCTCCTGAATTTCTTGGTTTAAATTATTCTTTTGAAGATCACACTAAATCCACGCTCTGCCTTCAAGCCGCAGGCTGGCCAAATTCTGCCTGGGAGTTTTGTGACCATGTCAGCTTGTGCCACCACCACCCCAGGACCTCCTGGAGGGAGTGACTTCAAGTGCAGGGCTATATTAAATATCAAGCCTTGAGCCTGGAGGTGGGTCCTTTGGTGCTGGCTGAGGGAAGCTCGTGTTTACATCGCCCACACTGTTCATCAAAACGTAAGAGATGCTACCCAGGAGGTGCAGTTACAGGCTTGCCTTCAAATATCAAGGGAGTGTTAGCCCAAAAGATTCTGTGTGAGAATTTGCCCTCCAGGTACAATTTATTGCATTTACTCCCTCCCCCCACTCCCTTAACCGCAATATCAGGTGCGTGCTTGAATTCTGGCCTTCATGAGCATGACTGGGATGCTCAGAGTTTTGGAAGTTTACCCATTACACCAGCTGCTTAGGGTAGCATTAGGCACTACCCGCAAGTCCAAACTCTGCTAATGCTTTTTTGTTGTTGTTGTTCTTGTTTTGAGATAATAATTCTTTTGATATCTGCAGAAAAGCATAAATAACTAGGGTCCAGTTTCATTCCCCAAATTATTTGTAGTTAAAGTCAGCTGGAAATTTAGCAGGCATTATTTGTAATTATGGATTGGGAACATAAACATTTACATGACCTTGGCATTCATACCACAATTAACTATAAATTCTGACTCGACTCACGATTATTTATGGTCTTTGTGAAGAAAGCGTACAGAGGCTTTCATAAGGCTAACCAGAAAGCCATCCACAAGTTAAAATTGCCTTAAGCAACATTTGCAATAGAAAAGGTCTGATCCTCTGATCCGAAGGACAGCTATTCCCAAAATAATCTGATGGAAATACATAGGAAAGCTGACTCAAAGATAATTCACACAAGAATACATTTTGAGACTGGGTCCTGTTTTGTAGTTTATTGCTTTGGATCACAAAGCACAATTCCTTTGTTAATTTTGAGCTCCATAGCCTCTGTAATCCTTAGTTGTTTGTGCTATTTTTTATTTAATTTTTAATTCTTTGCTTCTGCCACCCCCCATACCAGTCATTCCTGTTTTCTTTACCTTTACATTTTTACATACCTCAAGCAGAGTCGGGATGTTTTTAGATGGCAAGTACAAGGGTGAGGGGAAGAGCCCACACAAGAAGCGACTTGATGGTTCAAACAGCAAGCGAGCAAAGGGTGAGCAGATTTGGGCTGCTCATCACAGAGCAGGGGCCTGGACAAGATGACAGCAACAGCCTGCTTGAAAGTAGGTTGGGACCATTACTGGTAATTATAGTTAATCACCAACAATTGTCTTGACCAAGATACAGATCAACAGTGAGCACTAGCCTAACAGGGCCTAATGAGTGTAATGGAGGATGAAGAAAGCCTGATTAAACTTGCAAGGCACTGAATGACCTGAGCAGATGAGGCATCACAATTCCCAGCCCCTCTCTCGCTCTCCTTCTGCCTCCAGCCCTCGGGTGCCGATGGCAACAGGCTATGTGGCCGTAGGGGCTGTATCGCAATATGCTCTCGATGGTGGGTCATGGGTCAGAAACATGATTAAACCTTGCACTCAGATATGAGTAGATATAGTTACGTGCATTTTTTAAAAAGCAACTGCTGACTGATTTTGTACCATACAGCGATTGTCTTTAAAACTAATCAATAATGTCGTTTAGCAGTCTAAGACTACTGCAATACCCAGCGCATTTTTTTAAAGCATTTTGCAGAGGTAATGAATATCTAAGCATTTAAACATAATTGGAAAAGGGGACATGCATTTCCGTACCCTTATTGCTATCGCTCGTTCCATTAGAGTCTAAATTGATCAAAAGGTTTTTTTCCCCCCCATGAAACTTCCCTGTGAGAACAAACAACTTTAATCCTTAAGATCCTTTTTAAGAGCATAGCATTCTTGTAAAACACCACCTATAAGATATGGGTCATTTTTGCAGGTAATTAATTCTACATAAATTTTGATCTGAAAAGGTTTTGAATCAAACTAAAAATCTGAGAAAGATAAATTTAAGAAACACGTATTTTGATCTTTGTAGCAAAAAATAGATTGGTGTAGTAACTGCAAAGTTTGCAAATTGTAAATTAAAAAAGGTCCAGCATCTCGTAGTATAGACTATGCAACAAGTAGCCTCACAGGAAAAAATATGCTATAAAAATATTTAATCTAATGACTCTTCAGCATTAATTGAATGTGAAAAAGAATTAGTTACAGTTCTTTAGACTTTTTAAAAACATAAGTACAGACATAGAGACTACTGACTGAAACAGCCCTGTCAGTACCCCTTGTACTTGAAAGGAAAAGTAATTTGGCAAAATAAAAAGAAAACCTGGGCTTTTGGTGTGACACAAGCCATCAAAACATTTAAAAGCTAGCCAACATTGGTTACACCTGTGTTTTGTCACATCAAAATGACAGTTGTTTCTCAGCCTAACCCTATTCTCATGCATACTTCACACTGCCTGTATTCCTTGCAGGAATTCGGTAGTTAGTTTTAGCAGGACTGGATAGCCAGAAGCAGGTCCTTACTTAGCAGAGGGGCTCTGCTGAGTCCCACTTTGTTGGCTGGTTCATTTTTACGGAGCTTTTAAACATACACAAGCCAAAAAGGACATCATTATTACCAACATAAATACTACTACCAGTTCTGCACTAAATGTACAGCCTGATGCAGCCTATCCTTTCCTCACTCTAACTATTCCTCCAATTTTCCTATCTAAATCCTGCCCGGTCTCTTAGCTGGCTATTTAGCTCTGCTTGGCCATTTGCTCTCATGAGACAGCCAAGAGAGTTAGGGAATCAGGACGCACTACCACTAACATCCTCTACCCCAGCAAAATGATGGAACAAAGTAAAAATGCTACGTTCACATTGGTCGTCTTCTTTAAAGTGGGGATTGTGCTGTGAGAGCAGATCTCAAACGGCTGGGGAAAAAGGAGGGGGAGAGCGAAGAAAAGAGAGGAAGAGCTCCTTGTTAGATCCCAAAGCCCATTCTGGAGTTCTGCCTTGTGCTATTAGTCCTGTTGAATAAACTATAAATCCCATAAAACCAGGAAGTAGTGCTACATCTTCTGAATAAAACATGCCAGGTTATTTATCCCAGCATCACATCACACTGTGGCAACTACAAAACAAGTCTGCCTGAGAAATTCTTCCTATCAAATTGGGAAGATTGATTACAGAGAGACAGACACATACAAGCCTACGACCACTCTCCTCTGCATGACACACTCATGGAAAACTCTCCTTTTATCCAAATAGTTCAGTAGTTTCAGGGCCATAATATAATTTTGGTGCCAGTATACTGGCTTGTGTGCTTCAAGGGTAAGGCCTATCACAACTATTATTCACAGGAGCCACTGTGTGCTCCTTTGGGCCCTCTCTCTAGGAAAGGTGCTACAGAAAAAGCACAAATACCCTCAGATTTTTCTGGCAATACACTATACCAAAATCAGTGAAGGGGAAGAGAAAAGCAGCTCCAAGGAGGAAAAGAGTTTGCCATGGGGTAGCCAAAAAACTTGATTTCAACACCAGTTCAGGCCAGACGTGCACATAATCTATATTTGCCTTTTGGGCAGACTGGAAGAATGTTGCTAGAGGTCAGGCAACCTTTAGGCAAAATTCAGGAAAAACAAAAAATTATATTCCTTTAACTTTTGAGGTCGAAGAGTAACAGCAGGCTGAGGTTATTTTTTTCACCTAAGCATCTTTCTTCAAGAAATATGGGACAGAAAAAGCTAGTAGCTGCTGTATACTAACTCGGAAATAGGACCTGTAAGGAACATAGAGAGACACTGCAGATTACTTAAGCAGCTGTGACAGCCTCTAAAACTACTCAAGATTATCGTGAGGTGGTCCAAGATACTGATAAATTGTATTGGGGATACCTTGAAACCCACTATGCAGATAATGCATTCCATGGTTATTAGCTTTATTTAATGAATTTAAAAAGCCCAAACCAACACAACAAAACATTAATGATCTAGGAAACATCAGTCTTTCATACTGAAAAAGCAAGAAAAGTAGCTAAAGTGGACCTCCATTCAGTCCAAAACTTCACATTTGAGTACAGGATTTGTTCTAGAAATTTATTTCATCTTAAATAAAAAGAAAGTAAAAGATGGAGAATCAACTCCTTTGTTACTACTGATGGTTTTTTTCCTCCCCACAGTTGGTCATTCTCACTCAAACCTTTGTAGTTTATTTTTAACTAGCAGGACATTGTTTCTTGTCACACTTCTCTACTAGATTGAAAAGTCCTTTTAGTATCCAGCCCTCTTCTCACCATAGACATTTAATGTTGTACTTCAATGACATCTGTGTTCTGTTTGATAAACTAGAGCTCCTTAATTCCCTCACCACGGCACATTTTGTCCCTTTGTCTTTAATTCATTTTTGTGTCCTCTTTGCTCTCTCCATTTTTTCAACATCATTTTAAATATGCCGACACCCAAACAGACTACACCAGTGTCATTTAGTGTCTAGATTGCTAAATTCTTAACCAAAAATAGACATGACCTGTCTCTTGGCCCAGACTTTTTATACAAAATCTAAACATTGTAGGAGTATGATTTAGAGACGTGAAACCTTCATACAAGAAATTTTTAATGAAGAGACAATCCACTGCCAATGACTCTTCAGCTGTCTGTGAATTGAGCTAGCATGATATCCGTCGTGCTTAGTAAGAAAAAAACCCTGTTTTTTAAGATACAAGAGAATTTATCCATGAAATAGCTCAAGTTAAACATTGTTCATGATTTAAAGAAGCCAAATTTACTGTTGTCAACATATTATTGCCCAATATTTCACATGACTGTGACTCTTGTCTCTGAGCAGAACATATTGTGCTCCCTGAAGTCCACAGGAGTAAAGAATTCTTCCTGATCTTGTGGTTTCTGTGCATCTCACTGGCATGGCTATCGTTTGTCCACATGCTTAAATCAGAGGTGGGGCCCGAAACAAATACAAACATTTTGGATACTACATAAGCAAGTCTGAAGAAAACCTAAGCTCTTACAAGGGTTACTATAAGGCCTTACTCCCAGGCATTGACAGGATGGGAGCACTATCAGTCACGTTTTCTATTAAATGTTCCAACAGCTTTCACATCTTTTTCATCCTGGAATTAATTATTCTCAATGCCACCTTGATTGAAATTGTACCAGCACAAGATTATTTCAGTACAATTACCCCGACTAGTATCATGTGAAAGAATATAAACATTCACAAGATCGAATTAGTGCACCTACAGCAGTTTAACATGACACACAATTGCTTATGGGGGTTGCCTGAAGCAGTAGATTTCCTCCCTCAATAGACAGCATATTTACTGAACTGGAGATGCATTATTTGAACTCCCACTTGCTTCCAAACCATCTACCATGGCTGAAGCGAGAATAGGACAAACCCAGTAGATCTTATTTCAGTTGCTAAGTAAATTAATTCATGTCTTGTTATTTGCTTATGTGCAGCTTATTCCCAGTCTAGGTTTTCAGTTTATGCTCTTCTGTTTGTGGAGAAAAAAAAGAAAAAATAAAAGAGGGGGTGGTACCTCTTTACAGTTTATCAAGTATGCCTGTCTTGAACTTCAGTGCCTCTTTTTATCCAAATCCTACTCAAATTATATGTAACTTGAATCTGAATAACCAAGACATTCTCACTTCTACTTAAAGTGTGATTAAATGAACTACAAATTGTATTTAGTCATATCCAAACATTCCACACTTGTAAAGATAACAGCATTTGTCAGATGTTGCTTGAATAATACATATGTTTTCAAGACAAGACCTTTGCTGTTTTAGAGAATTTTACAAAAAAACCCTACAAAACAAACCCAAATCAAACCCAATCAGTATAGGAAAAACTGAAAATGCAATCACAGAAACATCTCTGATTTTAAATTCCAAGAGAAATGGGATCAAATACAAGCACTTACGGGCTGGTGAATAAAAAGGACATGTTTCTTAACTTGCCATTAAAAGGACCAAAATAATGCAGATGACCACTGAATATTTTTTTCCATCAGATTTTGCTTTTAAATGTGATATATCACTGAATCTGACTTTTAAAAAGTAATTGACAATCAAAGTCCGTAGGCTCTGCTTACATAATATTGATGTAACAGTCCTCGATTCACTGCATCTGGAAATGATGAAATCAGTTGACTTTTAACCTTGATAGCAAATCATTATGATGTATTTGTAAGAATAGATTCAATTTTCATTTTTGTTTTGTCCTTCCACAGTGAATATTTTGCTGTACAGAAGGAATAACTGATAGGTTACGTATTTAGCATAGCCAAAATGCTCAAGGTCAATTCATCATAGAATCATAGAATAGCCTAAGCTGGAAGGGACCTTAGAGATCATTTTAATCCAGCCTCCCTGCTGCCAGGGACGCCACCTCTTGACTAGATCATGCAACACATGGGGACCGAACGGGAATGGACCCCGCAACCTTAGCGTTGTTAGTGCTACGCTCTACTGATTGAGCTAACCGACTCCCCTTTGCAACAAAGGTCTCCAAAGGAAAGAGAGCAGGATAGGCGATCATTAATTTTGGCTACAGGTGAACCTCAAATGTGAGCTTCCAAGCCCAGGGGTTATGCAGATTGTATGAGAACACAAGTCTTGGTTAAATCTCTTTTAGCCTGAAGACTTAGGCAGAAATTATTCTTCAGAGAGCTTCCTGTAGGATCTCAGTTCCTTTGTGCTTCAGGGAAGGACTAAAAATACTGTGCCAGTTGCCTTTTCCCCCCAGAAGTAAAGAAGTTAGACATTTAGACTATTATTTTCCATAATTTGACGTAAGTAGTAACATAATCATAAAATCATTTAGGTTAGAAAAGACTCTGAAGATCAAGACCAACACTTAACCCAGCAACGGCAGGTCCACCACTACATCATGTTCCCAAGCACCTCATCTACACATCTAAACATGAGGATAACACCTGATGTTTACAGTTACTGCCAGGGACTGGGTTGCAGAAAGGCTCTTGCTTATATTTGCTCCTATAGTGACTAAGGTCACAGCTGGATCTTGTGTGCCACTCTGGGGGTGCTGGGAAGTGAGAGGGGTCACAAGGAAGTAAAAGGTTGCACCTTCATGGAGGAATGGACAGGACAGGTGACCAACAAGAATATTCCATATACGTCATATTCAGTAGGAACACAGGGGTTAAGTCCTCTTTCTTCAATAGCTGGCATCCGAGGAGGACTCCATCCATTCTTCTGCCTTAGATCCTGTACCTTGTTCCCCTCTGCTGCTTAACCTGGGGCTTCCCCAGTGCCTCCTGCTCTGCAGCATCAGCAGTGATTGCTGTCAGGGGCAGGGAGTTGGGTTCAATATTATATATATATTTGAATATAGTTCATTATTTTTATTATTTCCTTATCCGTATTATTATCTCCATGTGTTACCTGATCTAGCTGAGAGGCATCCCTGCCCATGACAGGGAGGCTGGAGTAAATGATCTCTAAGGTCCCTTCCAGCCTAGGCCATTCTATGATTCTATGATTATTGTTTTATTACATCTGCTTTAGTTTTCCAATCATAAGTCTCTGTGCCTTATTCCCTTTCCCTTCCCATTTGGGGAGGGAGAGGGGCTAGAGAGCATCTGCCAGCATTCAGTAGCTGGCCCAGGCCTGGCCCTTGCGGCCCAGCCCTGACCCTCAACACACTGCCACAAGACAGGCTGATATAAAGGGACTAAATTGTTTTTCCATGGAAGTAGTGTGCTTCTCTGTCCTGCCCCAGAGTTAACAGGCTAGGGCTTCATCTTTACAGCCTTCCTGAGCCTGAAATGCAGCTGCTGCTCCCAAGTCCCATAACTTTCTCAGGCTCATCTCACACCAATGCTGGGACCAGGAGGTGTGTATCAGCTTTCCCCTCCCCACAGAGATGTACATGCATCCCAGCAAAACCAGCAGGGCATTACAGTCTCACCCCACACCATGTTGTGTGGTACCAGGACACAAATCACACTGCAGAGCCATTTTGCAAACACATCCTAAGTTCAAATCAGCTCTGGGAGAAGAAAGAAGAAACCAAGGATTTCCTACTGCCACCATTGCCGGAAGGAACGCATCACACTGACAGGAAGAAAAGCCTTTTGAAGATATCTTTCGCTGTAATTTCACCAGCATGTTAATTATCCCAAAATTAGTCTGACAAAAACAATACCCTTTCAGTTTAAGTGGAAATTACTTTTAAACTGGCTGTGGATGGGGACAAGACTGGACAGTTGTAACTGGCTCTTCAAATGAACTTACACTGGAGCTACTAGAGTCGGCTTTCTTCCTTTGGTGAAAATAATCATAGCAAGTGGAGCTGTGACAAGAAGTTATGTGAGATTGGAAGATACTATTTAAAATAAACTCTTGCATACCTACAAGAATTTTTGCCATAAACTTCAGTGGCAATGGTTCATCTTAAACCAGGTAAATATCAACTGGCACATAGAAACAATTAACTTATTCTGTTCATAACTCTTACACTGATCATTAATTCCAGTTTAGACTGGAAAAAAAGAAGGTCATTCACTCCATGTTTATAAAAACATTTTATTATTCCAAGGCTAAGGAATTCTCACTGGTATTAAGTATACATATATGGAGAGAGATTAAGTGGGCTATAAGAATTTTGATTTTAAGCAAACAGATTTTTTGGCACCACTTTTCTTTTGTAAATGCAAATTTTCTATCTCATTTTTTTCCCCAGATGCTATAGAAATGTCTCTTAATAACTGCTTTTTCTCATACTGAGTTAAAGAAAAGCTGATATGTTTTATTTGTGGTTAAACAATATCAACATTTCCTAAAGGTAATTTTATGGATATACTTTCATTTTAGAAGTTCCTGACAAAGAGTCAACTGGAAATATCTGAATCAATTATAGTGTGTTCATACTTGTCTAATACCTTATTAATTCAGAAATAACTAACTCTAATCCCCAAAATGGGAGAGCAATGAATCTTCTTTTGTTTTACCTGAACTCTCCTTGCAATTATAAAGGAAAACCTACTGGCTCAAAGAGATTTAGATTGCCATCTGCCAGTACTGTGATGCTCAGTAATCAACCTGCCACTGCCAGCCTTGGATTCTTCCTAAAACTTTAAATATTTTAGTGTTATTGCATCCCACTGTCCCCCTGCCATATAGATCACTCTACCTTCTCTCTAATCTACTTTGGGACACTGTGCAGTACACTGTACTTCAGACTTTTAGCTTAGTATGTGGGCTGTGTGTATATAGTTTTTCAGCTGCCTCAACTGGTTCATGTAGAGGTAGACTGGGTCCAGTTGCCAACATTCACATCTGAAATGAAGAATATTCTTGGTCTCACTCTCCTTGTTTGTTCTGTCTGGTACATTCTGCCTCAGCACGCTGTTATAACTGCATTTTACAGGGTCATCTCCTAGCAAAGTTTCTGTTGATATACGATTATTATATGGCCATTTATATAGACTCAACTGTGTTATTTCCATTTTATTGCAAGGACATAAAAACTGGAAATCTACCAAAAGTACAGAAAGGAGCCTGAGAGCCTTTGAAAGTAAATTCCTTGGGGAAATACTGGGTATTAAATGAAGTCAATATATAGCAGTTGCCAAAATTTGTCACAGCTTAAGCGCTCCTTAAGATCCAAAGTTATCCAGAAGAGAAGGTAAAAATACTGTTAGCAATACCAGCCATATCATTGTTAGATATACTGGTTGGTCATTGCCAGCATACATGCTGGCATGATGAATGAAATAGTTCCAGCCAGAATGTTCCCCTTCACCCTAGCCCCAGACGGTTCTTACAGAGGAAGAAGTAATGGAAAATAGGAACATGGAGGTTGCACGAACAGAAAGCACTATAATAAAGCACAGTATAAGATCTGTTGGCCTAAGAAGGGTTCAGATTTGTAACAGAGTTTGTAATATCAGAATCATGAGCAACATTAGATGTATAGGAGGAGGAGAATATTCAAAACTAGTCTTCATTCCCTGGGTATTTTTTCTCATCCATTCCAATGAGTTCTGTCTCTCTCTGTCCCCTGGGGCTTGGCTGTCTAAGTTACAGCAACGAAACAGGTGACAGCAGCTGACCTGTAGTAAACAAGTTGTATGTAGACTCTTTGTCCACCTCAACTGCAAGATAATGTGGTTTAGCTTTCAGCAGTTCATGTGATTTTGCTGTCGTGGCATGCTTAGAGCAACTGGATGGAGCACTGCGACAGTAGAGTAGCATAACTGTGATGTGTTAGAACACATGAAGACATTGTAACTGAATTGTGCCTCAGACTCACAATTTACAAATCTGTTTTTTGAGGGAAAAAAAAAA
>NW_009705096.1:0-17711 GCF_000703405.1 Apaloderma vittatum
GGCCAAAGTGTCGGACCCTGCACTTGGTCTTTTTGAACATCCCGTTGGCCTCGGCGCATCAACCCAGCCTGTCCAAGTCCCTCTCCAGCAGATTGACACTCCACCCAAACTTGGTGTCGTCTGCAGATTTACTAAGGGTAGACCCAATCCCCTTATCCAGGTCATCAGTAAAGATGTTGATTAGGTCTGGGCCCAGTACTGATCCCTGGGGGACACTGCTGGTCACCGGATGCCAACTGGATGCAGCACCATTCACCACCACTCTCGGGGCCCAGTTATTGAACCAGGTTTTAACCGTCCAAGCTGTAGGCTGCTGGCTTTTCCAGGAGGATGCTGTGGGAGACTGTGTCAAAGGCTTTGCTGAAATCGAGGTACACCACATCCACAGCCTTCCCCTCATCACTAGGTGGGTCACCCAGTCATAGAGGGAGATGAGGTTGGTCAGGCAGGACCTTCCTTTCCTAAACCCATGTTGGCAGAGTCTGATTCCCTGGTTGTCTTCTACATGCCGCTTGATGGCACTCAGGATGATTTACTCCATAACCTTACCAGGCACCAAGGTCAGGCTGAGAGGCCTCTGGATCCTCCTTCAGGCCCTTCTTATGGATGGGTGTCACGTCGGCCAACCTCCAGTCATCAGGGACCTCCCCAGTTATCCTCCCCAGGATTGCTGATAAATGATAGAGAGCGGCTTAGCTAGTCCTTCTGCCAGCTCCCTCAGCACCCTAGGATGAATCCCATCTGGGCCCATGGACTTGCTGGGATCTAACTGGCACAGCAGGTCACTAACTACTTCCTACTGGATTACAGGAGGGGTATTCTGCTCCCCATCCCTGTCTACTAACTTAGGAGCCCAGTTGCCCTGAAGATGATAGCCAGTCTTTTTATTAAAGACCGAGGCAAAGAAGGTGTTAAGTACCTCATCCTTTTCCTTGTCTTCCATTATTATGTTCCCCCCTTCATCCAAGAGGGAATGGAGATTTTTCCTAGACCCCACTTTTGTTACTAATGTATTTTGTCAAAATCACGCCACGCTAGAATCAATTGAACTATTTGAACAGCAGGATCTCCCTTGTGATGGTGGAACATGGCAGCAGTGTTGAACCCTGCTTGGTGTTAAGAAGTTTTACAGAAGAAATGATACTTCAAAATGAGTTTGAAGGTGTCCCATATTCAGGACAGGACTGTATTGCTATTTAACAACTTTTTATTCATAAAAATGTGCAAAATCATGCATATATGAGGAAAGGTGCCATTTCACTGAAATTTCGGCTGTTATAATAGTCCTGAGCAAATTCATTAAATAAACTAAACTTGAAGATAAAATATGTAGTAGATCACGACAGTCTTATTACTTTGCTCGAAACATAAATTAGGCAATTGCTACTTAAGGTGTACCACAAAGATTTGCTTATATCCTTAGACAAAAAGAATTGTATCAGAAACTGTATATTTTTTAAACAATAACCTGTTGTCTGTTACCATTGGGTATGTGGAAAGTAGGTAGCTTGATTTCAAGAGAGTTACACTTGATTTCCACAAACACAGCCAAGTGGATTTGAGCTCAGGGATTCTTTTTGGTTATGGATCTCCATTCTCTCTCAATATGGAAATGGAGAATTAAGGACAGCTCTGTTTCCCCTAAGAGGAAAAGGAATGTACTGGTTAATTGCTATAGGAACTTACTTTACGCTTCCTTCAGATGCCAGCACAGATTTAAGACAGCTAGTGAGGTGTGCTTTCTGGTATGCAGCCTTTAATTGCCTTTTCCTTATTGCCGGAGGGTTCAGTTTCTTCATTTAATAGTGATTTACCAGTGTCTGTCAATGCAGCCCTTTGCTGATAATTGTAGAGTATCATGATTGTTTTACAGTGAAAACTAAGTAGTCTTCCTAATGCTAAAACTGCAGACAATATACCATCTGATGAGTATGCAAGCAAGAATCTGCAAGTTATGCCATGTTGTAGCAATTTTCCTTACTTTCCCAGTCTAATCAGACTCCGATTGTTTATTCTCGTATTTCTCTTTGCTTTGCCTTTTTCTCCCTGTGAACTGATTTTACCCAGCTGACCCTCTTTTCATGTCGTTATTTTCAGATTATAGCAAATTGCTTTCTATCTGGTAGGGATATAATTTCCTTGTCCCCGTGGAGAATTTCTACCAGATACCCAATCTCAGTGTAGATGTAATTAGGCTTTTGCTGAATTTCTGCCTTAGCAAAGCTCTTGCTGTTACACAGCACGCTGCCAAAATATCTCTCTGTAGGATATTACATCATCTGAGTGCTCGTTCCTTAAACATTTATGGTCTGTTTAAGATTTTTGACTGTATTGAAAGTTCAGTGAAAAGGACGATGTTTGCAGAAGCAGAAACGAGGACCAACTTGAACATCTCTTTGCTTTCCATTTGACAGCAAGGAATGCTCTTCATTCCTGGAGTGAAACTTCACGTGCAACTGTAGATACCTGAACACTGCTTATGGTGTTTGACACCCAGGTGTCAGACATTGGCTCACAGCTTTTGAGATCAGAATTCGGTTCCCGACCACGTAAGTTACCAAGGACCAAATCCACCAGAGGATATTGACACCCAGTTTAAAACCTAGGGGAGGTCAGTTCTGCTTAGACTAACTGTCCAGAGGACCAGTCCTTTGGACTACTGCTACACAGTCCGTGGTGCTTGACCTGCTGGTGAGCTGGGAAACACCACAAAGTGGTGTCACTTTCTTTTGATTCTCAATTGCAAACACACATTCCCCAAGTGCAGATAAAGAAAAACGTTCCCCCTGCTGCCACTGTTTGTGATGAAACAAGATCACTGCATTTGCTACTGTTTTCTAGTAAAATATTTACAAACATGAAATGCAACTTTGTTAAAAAATTAACTATGCATTTTACTACTATGTATTTTACTACTGTTTCCTCAAAGAGCAGTGTGATGTAAGGTGGAGGCTAGGCTCTTCCCCCCTCCCCTCCTTGGCTATTGTGTTTAAACACCCATGGTTTAAAACTTACTTGTTACTCCAGAGCTCCACACTCTGAGCAGTGGAAAACCCTTTACTTCTGCCCCTCCACGCGCCCCTAATTTCCCCGGTTAGGTCAGGCCTGAACGCCTCCATGCTTATCTCCAGCCAAACATCACTTCTCCGACTATGTATTCTCCTGTTCCTTTCCCTTGGGGCCCATTACACATGCACACAGCGTGTCTAATGCACAGCTCTTGGGTTGGATTCTTCACAAAAAGGAAAGGCAACCCGTTCTGTTCAGAAAGCGGCACCTCAGGAGGAGGAGATTATGCCTGTTCGTTCATGTCACTGCTCAGGCATGAGAGTACTTCCGCAAGACGTGTGAGAGTTGGGCTCAGATCACTTCTCCACCCGTGAAAACTTGAACCCACACGTTCCAGCTCCTAGAATGAAAAATTCACTAAACATCAGCAGAGATTGGAGTTGGCCTTTCTCCATTTAAAGTCATTCCATGATTCACAAAACCTCCCAGTACTTACCAGGACAGCAAATATGCGTGGATTGGTTATGGCATCCACTGGGAGGACAGGCACCCCAAGTTCCTGGATGTATTCCAGATGTTCATGTATTTCACCTAGTAGAATTGTTAGATAAACCCCAATTTCCCATTACTTGTTGCAAGCTCCCTTGTAAGGCAACTCAATTTTGTGCCTACCTAAGTAGGAGGGATTCCGTGGCAGAGACCACACATGAAAGTTGAACGCTGCAATGCTGAGCTTAACACCACTTCAATGTCTTGGCCAAACCCAACCCAGCACACCTCTGTGACTCTGGTCAGGTATGAACAAGAAATGCTACACCCATATAGCAGAAACCAATGCGGGGCTATAAGCTTAGACCTGAAAGCTGTAGTGGTGCATCCCTCAGGCATCCAAACGTGGTGGCAACTCCACAAGCTTCTCAGGGGTTCAAGAAGAGCAGTGGCACTATGTGTGCAGCACTCCCCCCAGCTAACGTGGTTGTCACTGCTGCTCTTGCTACATGGCCACAAAGGCAATTAAATCTGGAACCAACTTAAATAATGTTAAGGAAAACAGGCTTATAAATATTTTAGAAAGAAACAGAGCAGCAGGAGTCCTCTATCTACATAGCTACTTAGGAGTTCTTGAGTAACTCCACAACCCCCTCTCTGCCAGTTTCCCTATTTGTAGAACAGTGATATGTCTCCAACTTCCCATGGAGGCAGCTGTTGTGACGCTGTACTGATCTGCTGGTGTTTGGTCAGTAGGCTGACTCAGATTGCTGTACAATCTGTATGTGCAATCCTCATGTTGGACAACTATGTATCTGGAAACTTTGGGAGTTTGAGTGTGCCTTGCTGTCAGCATCCCAGCAACTTCTACTCTTGGCTTGTACTTTCTGATTGTGATTTTGTATATGTCTTACAAATGCATTAAATATATGTTGTCTTATACACAGCTGACAATTAGGTGTAGTACTTTTCCTTTAATACTAAAATTAAGCACTTAACCTGCTTCTGCAACTGTGATTGACAATTCTACTGCATTTAGCAACTCCCAGTCTCCCCCTTTTTCTCTGTTGACTTTAATTTGAGTGTTTCAGTTATTGATTGAACCTCCTTCAAGCAACATTAAATTGTATTATCAAAGGATCATAGCTTTTCCCTGCTGATTTCACAATCTACCAGTAACATTCTGTTCTCCAGTGCCTTTATTGTTCTGATCTTTCATTAGAGGTGGCTCTTCTCCTTCAGGGCTTTGGCTAATTTTGGTTCCTCAGACTGCAAAGTCAGATGGTGTAATCACTGCCCCCGCACCACCAAAGACTACTGATGATCCTGTCCTTCTGCTACAAACAGAGATAACAGATGATACTGAAGGGAGCCATTATTTTTTTATGACCCAGAGTCTTGGAATAACCTTACATTACTTTAAAATACCTAATCTATGTATGAGGTGTATTAATCTTTCAAAAACTTTGTTAATGATTTCTCAGCTGCTTAATGTAGCAAGCATAACATAATGTTCATGTGAAGGGTGTGTTAGGTGGCAAAATGCAAACATCTGACTTGCAGCAGTTCAGTAGGCAGAAAAGAGATGAATACACTCAGTGTGTATTTTATGACCTTGCAGCAATACCTGAAAAAGAAATGCTCAAAATTCTAATAAGCAAATACAGATGCACCGAAATAAAAATGAAGTTTTCACCTTTGTGTTTTCTTGTTTATCGTTCACAATCAAACAGCAGTCTGAGTTTTGGTGACCTTATTAGCTTGCATTTCACATGGATGGAACTAGGGGACAAGACTGATGAAGCAGCAGAAGGACAGAAACATGAGGCTGCAACAGCACAGGAGGAACAAGGACTGAGGACAGCAGTAGCAAGATCCGCTTCAAATATTGTCAAGCACTGCCTGAGACAGTAGCTTCTCTTCCCACTCTAAGGAACTTGTCAGTGTGATATCTTTTTACTACTCACATTAAGTGCATATCCTAGAAAGCACTGTTTCAATAGTCACCAGTGAAGTGACCCAGTAATACAGTGCAAATCCATTCTTGCCAGAGACAAATGACTGCCAAGTGGCTGAGGCGCTGAGGATTTGCGTACATTTTCCCTGGGTTTACCCCAGCCATGCTCAGCCTCCCGTGTTATTGCTGAAAGGCAGATACGCTGTCTCTGAAGGAAGCTGAGATCTCTGAGCAGGTAGGGTTTATCTAAGTGATAAATGTATGGTATGGTGGCAGAAGTGGAGTGAAATCAGAAGCACCAAAAACAACCACAGAGACATAGGGGTCCTGGCTGCGTTAACAAATCCTGCTAGTCCACTTTTGCAGAAGCAAGATTTGGGATCAGTCATTTTCAAGGCTGTTGATGACTGGATGAACTAGAAAACAAAATCTAGAGTATTTTAGATGAGAACTAGTCCTTAAAGAGCAAAACAGAAGAGGAGCACTGTTTCTGGTAAGATTACAGGATAAAGTGTAATGTTGTCTTTAATTTTGGTGATAAAAGAAGCAAATTTTTACATTTTAATTAACAAGTTTGAATAAATATTTTTTCTCCTCATGAAGTATCTTCTACCTCAACTTCAGAAGGATTAGGGGAGGATTCTGTGAAAAATTTCAGTACATCTCTTTTTACTCTAACACAATATTGCAACATTTCTGGCATACTGAAATGATGCATGTTAAAAAAGCTACAGTTAACTACTGATTCAACACTTTCAGTAACTGCAATGGCTATGCAAGTCAAGAATGTGAGGATGTAACAAAAGATGCTGTGAGGTCCAAGCAATCCCATAGGCAATATTTATGTTGCAGCCCAGGGCTGGCCATTAAAGAAACACCGAACATCATTCTGAAAAAAAAAAAACCCAGTGATACTGAAAAAAATTAGACAGGTGCAAGTAGGCAAAAAATATCCCAAATCACTGCATGCACCTGGTGTTGGTATGTCTTATATATACCCATGATGAATACTTTCTAAGAATTTCCCATGGAAGAGGAATCACAAAAGTGAGCCAGTGTCCCTAAGGAAGGCCAGTTTCACAGTCCAAAGCTAACTTCTGCCCACACCTTCCTGTAATTATATCAGGAAAATAGACCTGAGACAAGAAACTTCAAGTCATCAAGATGTTGAGTACGCAGCTATAATAAGAGGTGCTATGTGTGCAGTCAGAGATCTCACATTATCCCTGCTGAGCTGCCGTGGAAGTGAAGAAGGATGCCTGATCACACATTGAAGTTCTGGGCCACCTTTCATAGTTGCAGCACCCTGTAATTTTGTTTCCCTTGGGGAAGACTGTCCACAAACGGGACATAGGTAACAGTCCACAGCGTTACTGATTCAAGCAGTGAACCTTCAGAATGGCACATGCCATCTGCACTTATGAATTTGAGCTCAAGAAAAAATTGAAGTATATACGTTGTCTTAAATAAGATCCAACTGCACTGGCTGGAAAATGGCAAAATTCCCAGGAACCTCAATGACAAAATTTGGATTTTGGCAAATATTTCTGTTGATAATCATTCTGTCTGAAAGATTCAGTTGCCTGCTGTTTAGACTTTCCTTGTCATCTGAGATCATTCAGAGAAAGAAAATATAGTTGTTGGAAAGCCTGGAAGGGATGGTCTATCACTTTTACAACAACCTGGTTCATAATTCTGTTGTCAAGAATAATAACAATTACCTTTGCAAAATATTGCAAATACTTCAGGAAACTGTATATCATAGAATCATGGAATGGCCTCATCAGATGAACAGTAAATGTAAGCTTTAAAGAGACCTTTTGCTTTCTGAGCCTCATAACCACTAGTGATGGTGATTATTAAAGTAAGGATAAGAATGAAGTCATTTGCAAAATGTTTGCTAACCCAGCTTCAGTCAATGACATCATATGTTGTCTGTTTATACAAATTCTTAAGGCAGAACAGTACCTGGAACTTCTGATGCCTACAACTTTTGCATGAGATTTACGCTGCAACAGTGGTTATTGACACCATTTCAGGAGAAAGCATTTTATTAGAATCCTTGAGAGTTCTAATAAAGAACCTCTAACCAAGAGGAGATTGAAGAAATTGCAGCAGGTAATCCTTGCTGCTTTATCAAACACAGATCAGAAGTTATCTGAAAACCGTCTGGATGTGAACCATAGTTGAAATCTAATTATCTCAGTAAATCCATAAAACATTTAATCAACTGATCACAAGGCAAATGGTTTGGCCTATCATATATAAAGTGATTTCAGATTACAGATTTTAATGGGGGCATGGACAGTAACCTACAGTACAAGATGGACCACTGATGAACAGGGTACTTTTGATCAGCCCTGCAATCCTGCTAACTATAAATCTTCAGAGGGTACATGATGCACGGCATCACAACATCACAAAATACTGAGCTCTGCAAACCATCCAAAGGAGAAACCATGTCTCAGGTAGGCTCTCATGGGCGCTGCCTGATACGTCTGCAGAAAGAGAACCACAGATATGGACAGTTGCCATGGGGTGATCACGGCCAGCAACTAAGCACCCACACGGACTCTCAGCAGGACAGGGGAGAGAACAGGAGGAGCAGAAGCAAGAACACTCATAAGTCAAGATACTAACAGTTTAGTAAGTGAAGGAAAGAGGTAAAAACGAGCAATCATTCTCTGCCTCCAGCAAGCAGATCAATGCCCAGACACTCCCTGAGCAATGGCTGCTTTGGGAGACAAAAATCCCTATTTTTTAGCACTGAGCATGACATCGTATCACAGGGAATATCTCTGTGGCCAGTTTGGGTCAGGAGTCCCTGCTGTGTCCTCTCCCAATTTCTTACCCATCTCCAGCCTACTCACCACTGGGAAGGGGGTAGAGTGAGAAAAAGGAAAGTGATCAGCACTGTGCAAGGCCATGCTGAGCAATAGCCAAAATGTCAACACTGATTTAGTCAGAAATCCAAACCACAGCATCACAGGGGTGGCTGTGTGGAAAGCTAACTCTATCCCAGGCAGAGCCAGTACAACAGTTTCTGTTATCTAACCTCCCCAAGCATCCTCTTTCCATGGTAGCTCTTTGTGGTTGACTGCTATTCATGATATTTCACGTAGAGAAAGTTAAAGAGTTTTTGCTTCAACACAGCTATCACATAAATTTGCCTTCTGCCAGGTGTGATTTCCAAGAGGCTCTGCAGAGAAGCTGTACTGGAATCATTCCAAGAGTCTCTCTCTTCATCGCAACAGCAAATGACTTATCTTGCCAAGTCATCTCTTGCTGTTCACCATGAAATGAGTCCCCTGAGGCTGGAGTGAACACACCAGCATTTAGAGAAGGCCAGTGATCCAAACGAGGCGTTACTAGCTTATAATGTCCCATGTGCAAGCGCTTTTGGCCCAACTTCTGAAGAAGTGCTTCTGCACCACAGGTCCAGTAGTAAAGTCTATTACAGTTTAAACATCCCTGGCAACCACAGAAAGGACAAACAACACTTGGAACAACAAAGGCAGAGTTATAACAGACGTTGCACAGCATGAGATCTTTGCGGACTCTGGTTTAGACTTAATCAGTCCAGATTATCAGCAGGGACATTGAACAGATGGACAGTTTGTCACATGGACAGCACTATAGACACCAGATGCTTGCATGTCCTTCACTGCAAGTATCTGAAGGAGCAAAGAAGATGCCAGCTGTGCTCCTGCTTCCATTCCCTGTTTATCATCCAAACCTGTTGTTCTTCTGTACTTCTGGCTGGCAATCCTGGTTCATGCTTCTCAATTGAATCAGGAATGAGAAAAAAATATCCTCAGAGGTTGCTTTTTTTAAAGTCACGTTTAATTATTTTCATGGGAAGTAAATGAGCTCTTCTTGCTCACCCTTTGTTTTCCCCCCACAGACTTGTCACAGAAAGTACTGGTTTGCTGGAGAAACTGGATAAATATAAATTGCAGAAAGCAGAGCTGTAGCTAGTTTTTATTTAAACAATAAAAAACCAATGCTGCAATCCTTAATTAAAGGAAGTTTGAGACAATTATGTGGTTTAATGATCTGGAATAACCTTTGTTATTCCAAGAAGAGCTGCAGTTATCAAGAAAGGAACAATCAGGGAAATACGTCTAGTTTATCTCACAACACTACCAGTATGATCTATTGAAAATTTTAAAGAGCTCTTCATTTCAGGAAGTGCATTTAGGGTTGGCTTTCCAGTCCCCTCTTCATGCCCTTGAGTAAAGGTACATGAAGTTATTTATACAGGAGTGTCCAAAGAGGATATGAAGCTGGCATTGCCTGTTTGGTAGCATCTCTTCTCTTTCATCATCTCATCCCAGTGTTTTAAACTCACCAGATAATAAATTGCAGCCTTGTAGAAGAGTGCTGCAAAGAGCACTTGGCAATTCTGGACTACTAATCTGTATAGTTACAGAATTATTTTTCAAATCCTCATTGGCTGAGCCCTTTTCAGCTTCTAATCCCCCAGGTCACACATGCATGAGCTGCTTCTCTGTCTCCACACTGGAAGCATATTCCCTACCTCAGACCTGGGATCTTTCACCAACAGCAACTTGCCTGGGAATGGGAGGGGACATGCAGAAAAGCACTCGTGTCCTGCTTTGTCTGGAGATTGTTCCCTACCACACTCTGAGCAGCTATGGCTTGCAGGAGAAGTATTACGCTCCACTAAGGTCATACACAGACATATGACAACTGCAGCAATACCTCGTGGTTCTTAAAAGTTGTTTTGTCCTAAAAAAGGATTGGGTTTGTGTCTTACTTTTTGATAAGCATGTTGCCTTCCTCAAATCGGCAGGTGGCTCGAACAATTTAGTCATGTTTTTTCCAGTGACAGCTTTCCTCTGACAATCATACTTACTGATGTTTAAGTCCTGGGAAGTTAATGACATACATGCCCACGGAATCAAGAGCACTCCACAAAACGTTGGGAGAGATTTTCTCTGTCTTTGTGTTTCTACAGAGAAATCCAAGCTGACCCTGCCAGTGCCCAGCTCAGGTAAAGGGCTTGTTGATCTAGCACGTGAAGAGTACTTTCAGAACTGTTTTATGGATAAGACCTTAAAAGATCATGAAATACATAGCAGGAGAGGATTTTTTGTACTATCCTTCTCTGTTTGGGAATCTTTATAACTGCTAGTTTATAGGACTACAGGTTTTTCTGGGTGGTATGAGTGGAAAAAACAACAAATATTTTTCATTAGCTAAAGACTGGCATGAATAAAGAATACTGAAATGCAGTTGCTCTGGGTTTCTTTTTATCCCCAGATTTGAAAATAAAGCATTTTCATGATGACTTTTTAGCAAAATGGTGTGTAGCCAGGCCAGTTTTCATGACACATTTTCACTAGAGGAGAAAGAGTGCTTTATGATAAGGTGCATTTCAAGGGAAAATTTACGTGTCTTTTCCCAGAAATACTCTTTCAGCACATATTTTGGTGTAAACCTCATTTATGTAATACATATTTACATAACAAATTCAATCTAATTATTTCAGAAACCACTCATCCATACAGTGGAATAGAAAGACGCGAGCAGACCAAATAAATCAGATCTGATGGGTGTCCCCATCAGGCCTGACATTAACCTTCACACCTGACAACTAAGCAGTTAGATTAAACCAAACAGCAGTGAGGCTGAGCACTGGCTGTAGTGTTCACCAGGTAAGCTCATGATATGGGACATAACCAGGCAAGGTGGGAGGAGAGAAGAGGACCCGTGTTGCCAGATGCACACAGGATGCCCAGCAGAGAAGCTGCAGGTAGTAGAATTATAGGATCACAGAATGTGTTGGGTTGGAAGGGACCTTTAAAAGTCATCTAGTCTAACCCCTCTGCAGTGAGCAGGGACATCTTTAACGAGTAACTTTGAAAGTGGACACCCCGCATAGGACCAAGGGCAGCTACTGGTCAAACAGGAAGGCTCTCCTAGGATGTGTGTTCTGCTAGAAAGGGCAAAGAAAAACATCCCATATGGTATAAGTAGGTAGCAGGAAGGTGCTGAGGGGTTCCCAGGGCCAAACAAGACAGGGCTGAATGTATTTAGTGCTGAGTAAGCGAGGCTGTGCTGGTGGCCATGTGCCCTGGCCCCTCTGCACAACCTACGCCCTCAGGGGAGCATTAAAAGGAAAGGAATGTTGAGGCCACTTTGAAGCTTCCTCTGTAATAAGACGAAGATTAAATTCTTTCACAGTCAGTCTCCATGGGATAGAAATTGCGGATACAGACACAGACAGTGGTGGGGTCACTCCTATCTGTCCTGCTTCTGTTGTTGTTGCACCTTGGCAAAAAGAAGGCAAAAATAAGCACTCGTTTCACCTGAACTCAGGGTGTCAAGAATAAGAACCAATCTAAATGCCAAGGAATATAAAGGAAGGAAATAAATTGATTGCAAGAGGAATTAAAGCTGTTCCTTTAAGAACATCAATTCTGCTTATTTTCTGTTTTTCAAATCCGTAGGATGATTCAGATGATTACACTATTTAAGCAGCAGCTTGCAGCCTGCTGAAGAAATACAGAGAGAGGGCAAAAAGAAGAATGGAGTAGGTCTCAGTGTCAAACATGTCACCATTTCTCGAGTCACTAACTGCTTGAAAATAAATTGCCATGGTTACATCTGGATCGTTGCTCTGTAAAGGCAGAAAAAGCCTCTCAAGTTGGTATTTGCCACAGACCATCATATCACTGTAGTAAATGCAACCACCAGCACACAAACAGCTGTCTGTGACATGCAGGGAGAAGAAGCAACATCACTGTGAAAGATTTCAGTATGAGTGTTTTAAACAGAAGACTCGTAAAGTCAAAATGAAGTATCCTTGAAACTCCTCAGTATTATAAATGTCCATTTGCTATCTAGCACAGTACTGCATCCAGGATCAGGGGATTCGAATCCTGCAAAATCTTCATTTTCCAAAACGTTGGAGAAAGGACTGTACAACAAAAAAGCAATAGTTGTTTAGGTTACACTGCCAATGTTTTGGCCATAGCCAACCCACTTGCAGTGGAGCAGAATCTCAGCTAGTGCTGCAGGCCCTGGTGACTGCCCCCAGAAACAACTCTGTTTGGGTTCGAGCGGGGTTCCAGCACTTAGAGTATTTAAACCAAGATTGGACCTTTTTCTGAAAAACGTATTCTATTTCAGCCTGAAGTACTGGACCTGAAGAAATCGTTAATTCCTGAAATCTCATCTTCTACATAATGCAGCAGATCAGCCTAGGAGATCATAGTGGCTTTCTCCTAGTAACTCACCCTTAATAACTATGAGCATTGATGTAGGCTAGTGTCATAATTTACTGCCATATACCCAACCACCAGGTATTCTCAGTGTAAAGACTGTAAGATGAACTTTAGAAATGAATGAATGTCTGAGTTTCTTTATATACTTTCGCCTTTAGAAGAAGGCACTCAGTTTACATTTTGCTGTATATGCTGCGTCTTACATAGAAATCAGCGCTCTTTTTGAACATCCAAATGATGGATGGACTCCATCATGGAATGTCATGGCAAATATATATTTTTAATGGAATTCTCTTCATGTAGGTAAAAATGAAGAAGGGAATTATCATCCAGAGATTCAATAGTCTATTGACATGTATCCCCCAGGTACTAGGAGCCAGTGCATTTACAAAAATAAAGGAGGAACCAGCACCGTGTCACTCTGCTCTAGAACCTACACTCATCTGTTGCTTGCTTTTGGTCATCTTCTTTCAACAGCTTTATTTTTTTAATCCTGGTGAAGACAGAATGTCATATTCCCAGAGCTGTAACCAAATATTTAGAAACTATGCACTCTGTTGGCATTGCTGAATAATAATATGAGATTAATAATAATGATGGTTCTGACAACAATAATATTAATTGCACTAAAATAAAATACTGTCAAATTTTTCCTAAAAAAAAAATTACTCTATTCTGACATTGGAGTTTCAGCATCGGGATGATGAGCTAGTTATCATTCTAGTCTGGCACTGAGACTCCTAGATTTTATAGAATATCATTAAATTGACAACCTGTGAGCTTTATTGTTACAGATGAATATCAAAAGGAGCTTGAAAGGTTAGTAGAGTTGGTGGTTTTATTCTGCTGGCAAAATAGGATCTTGTCTCTACCAATCTACCAGATGAGCTAGTCAAAACTCCGAGCAGTCTTTTATTTGTAACTTTTGAACAATTCTTTGAGAAGATACTATTACACTAGTAGTCTACGACCATAAGAAATACTGATTTGACCCTTTTAAAAAGACCATATTCTGTATTTTACATCAATGATAGTTCCTGAGGCATTTTTATTTTAATCCAGTCATAGAAAATGAAGTGAATTTTTTTATAAAACACACAAATTGAGACAGTTTGAAAGAACCATGAGTCTTGATAATGGTATAAAGAAATTGAGCTTTAATCTAGCACAGAAGTGCATTCAGACTCTGTTGTTGCTCAGCAGGGTCTCTTAAACGACGTTTGTGTGAGGAAAAGTCAGTCACCCCGAAGTGGAAGAAAAAAAATATTATGTCCTTTCTGGTAGAAATATCGTTCAGAAGCTTTTCTTGTATCTTTGTAATAGTATATTTAACAGTGCACTGATTTTTCCTTTTTTTCATCTTGTTTTCTGACTGGTTACCACAGGTCTCTGTGCTATTTGCAGCTTCTGTTCTCATTCAGCTAATAAGCCTAGTCCTACCTGCATGCACCAAAAGCTGCTACGTAGTGTTCAAATTACACATTTTCTTCCCACCAGCAAAATTTACTCTATTCCCCCAAGAAAGGCTTGTTATTTTGCTTGCAAAGATGAAAAGCAAGCCTTCCTGAGGGTGGGCTTAATGGATGACAGCAGACTGTGCACAGGCAGCTGGAGGAAAGGGACGTCTGCCTTAGCATCTCTGGCTCAGCCGCAGTGCTTGCAGGAGGGACAGTAAGTTGCTATTGGCCACTGAGGATCTACCATGGTACCTTGCTTTTGTATCTGTTTAGAGAAAAAGGCTGGCTGAAAAGTCAGTCAGTGGATCATTGGCATTTGTTCAGCTGCATGGTGCTGGGCTTTTTAAAATATTATATTTACCTGTTTTAAACTAGATAATCTGGTAGATTTCCTCATCTCTGAAATATTCCTCATGTTGTGTATTCTTCAGAAATCAATCTCTAAGCCCATGGTAAATTATGACAGGATATGTATAATCTAACAGTGACACACCTCAGTGCTTGAAGGCCTTTGGCCTCCAGCCTTGGGCATATCATGGACCAAATACATCGCTCTTAGATCATCCTGTTCCCTCCCTCACAGCGCAGTGCTCGAGGGCCCAAACCTGCCCCCACTGACGTGAGGGTAAAGCTCCAACCTTAGTGCGTGTTTGGAGAAGGAATTTAAGCCTTTCAGCTATGGGAGACAAGCACAGTGTCAAATTAAACACAAGGAAGGGTCTGGCAGCTGTTTGTGAATGTGAGGAAGGTTGGGATGAAGAGAGACCCAGCCTAGACTACACTGGGAGATTTGATAACAGTTTGTGGTTCTGCCACAGGCTTTCTATAACTTACATTTACACAGTACGGATACACTGCAAATCCAAGCTTGGGCTGGCTTGCTGTAGCTGTTCAACTATGCCGGCTCTCTCTCAGCTTCTATTTTCAAGACAGCTAAATTTGCATTCACACTATAGATGTTGTTTCATGGCAGAACTTTCCACATGACAGGTGTTTTACTAGTGAGATGACATTTTGTTCTAGTGAGATGACATTTTGTTCCTAATTAACACATGCAGTTCTTTGCTCAGGCTAGGTGATCAAAACAAGCCCTGCCAAGAAGAAAGGAAAAAAGAATTCACGGAATGAAAGCTGGGCCAGCTTTTCTAAGCATTTCAGGCAGTTCCAAAGCCAATGTAAGATGTATTCTTACTTCCTGTTCCTTTTACATCTGTTAAATTATGATTATATTGCCTCTACAAGATCATTGATGAGGTGAGACCATTGGAGAGCAAGCTGCTCTGAGGGATCTAAAAGGGGAGAAGGCCTCTCTGTTCTTCCTTTTCTTCCTAAATGACTTTTCATTCTTTTGTAATGAAAATGAATGCTGTGCTGTTGTGTATCATCAGAGAATTTACAAGTCCATCCATAGAAAGGAGATCTTGAGAGAGGATATACCTTGCAAGTTCATGGTCCCTTTTAGATAATAGAAGCCAGAAGACAGTAGGTGGCAATAGATAGCTGAATCAGCAGAGGTCAGGAAAACCCCTGGAAACAAAATTGAGAGTCTGCATTATTTAGAAGTTGGGAAAGGAGAACTGGTGAAATATTTTGTTTACCAAATCCTGGCTTCCAGCCCTGACTTTTAGATGACCACTGAATGGTTAGAAGATGCTCCTGCTCAGCACGTGCGTTCACACCTGTACAGCCCAGTGCAGGCTGCTCATCATGAACAATCACTTAATTTTCTTGCCTGGAGCTCAGGTTGCAGAAAGCAAGCTAGAAATGGCTACATGCCAACAAGACAAGTTATGGCATATTTTGAAACTGAAGAGCGGGTTAGTCTGCATGTGCAGAGACAAAACAGTTATTCACATGTGAGTGTAAAACAAGGCTCTGATACAGCCTGTCTCCAAGCTCTTTATGAAGGGAAAGCCAAGCACTAGCACAGACCCAAGGTATCCTTGCGCAGGGTGAATACAGCCAGCCCTGGCTGTGCCAGGTACAATATAGGCCAGTAAATCATTTGACCCACGCTCAGCTTTAAGTACGGCAAAGATGTTACAACCAGGCTGATGGGTTTTTGGTTCCAAGAGAAAGAACACAGTGATGACTTGGTGTCTTCCTAAGGCCAAAGTCCTGACTACAATTGAAGACAGTCATGTCTGTGTCTCATAGAATCATAGAATCATAGAATCATAGAATCATAGAATCATAGAATCATAGAATCATAGAATCATAGAATCATAGAATCATAGAATCATAGAATCATAGAATCATAGAATCATAGAATCATAGAATCATAGAATCATAGAATCATAGAATGGCCTAACCTGGAACGGACCTTAGAGATCATCTAGTCCAACCTCCTTGTCATGGACAGGGACGCCTCTCAACTAGATCAGGCTACTTGAGGCTCTGTCCAACCTGGCTTGAACAGCTCCAGGGAGGGGGCAGCCACAACATCTCTGGGCAATTTATTCCAAAGTCTTGCCGCACTCGTACTGAAGAACTTCTTCCTAAGATCTAATCTAAATCTATATTCCTTCAACTTAAACCTATTTCCTCTTGTCCTATCAGTGGACACTCTCGCAAAAAGTGCTTCCCCAGCCTTCCTGAAGATTCCCTTCAGGTATTGGAAGGCAGCTATTAGGTCCCCCCGAAGTCTTCTCTTCTCCAGACTGAAAAATCCCATCTCCCGCAGCCTGTCCTTGTAGCAGAGGTGCTCCAGCCCTTGGATCGTCTTTGTGGCCCTTTTCTGAACACGCTCCAACAGATCCACGTCCCTCTTATGGTGGGGACATCAGATCTGGATGGAGTATTGTAGGTGGGGTCTCACAAGAGCAGAGTAAATGGGGAGAATCACCTCTCTTGATCTGCTGACCACGCTCCTCTTGGTACATCCCAGGACACCGTTGACCTTCTGGGCTGCATGAGCGCACTGACCCCTCTGATCATTGTTCTTGAACGGGCCATTGCAGAACTTGTCTTCCTTTGTCAGGCCTCAGTGAGAGAAAGAGCTTCAGGTGCTCAGAAGGTGCCATGGTAGGGGCCATGGAAGAACCACAGATACAAAGTACACAAGTTGCTCCCTGTATTTGAAGGTTTATTGTTTCCTCTAAACTATTCCTCAAATGTGGAGTTTGCTTTAGTCACCTGGTTAGTGCCATCATTTCTCAGTAAATAGTGTGGGCTGTGTGCTCCTTGCCCTGCACTCTAATGAGCAGAGCCTGTGCCACTGTGCCCCAAGGCTTGTAATTTTTAGCCAGAAGCTTGGAGTATGCTTTGGAAACATCCACATTGTCATCTTAGCTCAGAGCATCAGCCTGCATCAGCCAAACCTCCCTGCTCCCTGCCGTCCTTTGCCTTGCTCTGTGTCCTAGTCCAGAGAGCACTAACTGCTGCTGCCCGCCATGCAACTCAGGTAGCCCAGCAGAGAGTGGCACTAGCCCACAGAGGTATTCAGTGCCCCTGTCAGGATGGATGCAGATGGCTCTGTAGGTTTGTACCTGGCAGAAATAAAGCAGGTAAAGCAACACAGACAGGTTGCCCCCACTCACCATCCCT
>NW_009705096.1:17727-25324 GCF_000703405.1 Apaloderma vittatum
GCGATGGAGGCAACTTAGTGCAAGTACTCATTTGCCTGTGGGAGGGGAGGACAGTCCTTTGTGACACCCAGTGAGTGAAGAGGACCTGAAGAGGTATGTGATGGGACAGATACAGGCCAGAAAGGGCCAGAAAAGGAACTGAACCGATTTTCAAGACCTGGTGATTTGGGCTTCTGACATAGCCTGGAGAGTACAAATGGTGGATGTGTGCCTGTGGAGGTGCAAATACCCATCAAAAGGGAAAATACACAGTGGGGAGGGCAGCGGAGGAGAAAAGTGAAACCCGCCCTTGGGATGAAGAGGAACTCTACAACTACCTGAAAGGAGATCGTAGTGAGGTGAGTGTTAGTTTCTTCTGCTAAGTAACAAGAAATGTAATGAGAGGAAATGGGCTCAAGTTGCTACAGTGTAGGTTTAGATTGGATATTAAGAAAATTGAATAATTGGATATTGGATATTGGGAAAAGTTTGTTTACTGAAAGAGGGGTGAAGCGTTGGACCAGGTTGCCCAGGGAATTGGTGGAGACACCATCCCTGGAGGTGTGCAAAAGATGTGTAGACGTGGCACTTCAGGACATGATTTAGCGGTCATGGTGGTGTTCAGTTTATGGGTGGGCTTGGTAACCTCAGAGGTCTTTTCCAACCTTAATGATTCTATGATTCATCTAACTCTGGAGGTTATTCTCAAAGACTTATTTTCTTTAATTCCTCCCACTACAGAGGGAAATTACTAAAATATAAAAAAATGCTGGGATAAAGCACGCACTTCACTGTGTGTTCAGTTAAAAAAAATCTACGCCAATATCCTAATGAACTTTTAGTGAAGACACAGCAATCTCTTCTTCTTACCTAGTACTTTGAGGAAAATTATCTTATTTGTCCTCACAGTAGGAGTAATCTATAAAAAAAGAGCTTATGGCATGTTTGCCAGAATTAATGACACCCACATAAAATGAAACTTCTGTTTCCTCTGTGAGCTAAAGCTTAACTTGCAGAAGGAACCTTTTGAACATAGTGACACTAAACTTATCGGTGACTGAGCACAAAGTATTTTCTTCTTGCTTTGAAGCTGTTTATGAGCTTCTCTGCAGCACCAGAGACTAAAGTTACCTTTCTCTCCTACATGCTGCATCATTACAAGTTCCCCAAGGATCATAGAGAAGCAAGGAAATAATAAACATTCATTTCAAAAAGTTTAGTTAACACTTGTGCATGAAGACTTCCATTGGGTTTATGCAAAAGCACATTGGTGATTTTGCTGTGTTTCTGTATATAAAGCCCAGAATATCAATCACTCAGAAACAGTCATGGCTGTCTCTTTCCCCAAATTGTACTGCAAGACCTTATCCCTCCTCTACTTCATCTTTTTATTATCAGATAGCTTTAAATAACCCTTCATCTTGAGAAAATTACAGGGTACAGTGGACTAAATATGGCATGCAATAATCCTTAACGACTTTGTCATAGGACTACGGGTAAAGCTGTCCCTTTTTAATTATTTTTATACCTTGAGGAATTCCTTCTTTGAAGCATATGTGTTGTCTTCTTCATTAGAGTTAGTAAATATGCTGAATCACATTTCTTTTTCTAGTTATATATTACATAAATAGGGGGTTTTTTTTAAAATGTGGCTTTACCTCCTATTTGATGTCTCGTCTGCCCAAGTCCAGTCCAAATGCAGAAGCAGCACAACCATCTACTTAGTCTTTGCTTTCTTCCCAAAGTCACTTCTAGTTTCTTCTTTTTGAAGACTAAAAAATGGAACAAAATTATAGGTTCTGGTATTTTTAACTTTTTCTTATTTCTTTCAGAAATAAAGGCCTTCCAGTTTTCATCATCTAAGCCACTTTTCATGACACTGCAAAACTGCAGACAGAGCAGTAATTTTGACCTGGGCCTCCATGACATGCCTACTCCCACCACTGTCACCCCTATCCTCACCCAGGAGATGGCTGCTCAGGCAATGGAGCTTCCTAATGTCCCAGATGGAATCCAGCTGCTTGGCATCCAGCTCCTCAATCTTCCAGCTCCCAAACATGCAGGAGCCCTGTCCCTGGCTGAAGGCCACAGAACCACCACCACCACCCACCTCCAGGCTCCCTGCATGTGGAGGAGCAGGGGTCTGCGGGTACAGTGTGTCTGAGCGACAGGTCAGACTACAGGCAGGAATCCAGAAGGATAGAGAGATCGACTTGGGCTTGGTGATGGGGTAATTTGTTGGGGGCACAGTGTGACAGAAAGCTTTAAGGGGAACTGGACAGTTGCAAAAGCCCTGGAGGTGCAGCAAAGTGAGGATTGAACTCGCTCTTGTCAGTGGAAACCTCACTCATGGGCTTTGATGCTTGACAGGGTGGTGTCAGGGGGAAAGAGGGGAGATGGACCAGAGCTACGAGAGCTACCTCCTGCCTTCTCCTCCTCATCAGCCCAGGGGCTACACAGCTTTACCTCCATTCAGGAGCAAAGAAGTGATTGTCCCACTGTACTTGGCACTGGTGAGGCCAGGCTTTGAGTACTGTGTTCAGTTTTGGGCACCACAGTGTAAGAAAGATATTGAGATGTTGGAGCAGGTAGAGGAAAGGGCAACAAATCTGGTGAGCAGTCTCAAGAACAAGTCTTAGGAGGAGCAGCTGAGGAACTGGAATTATTTAGTCTGAAGAAAGGGAGGGTGAGAGGAGACTTCTCTACAACTAACTGAAAGGAGGTTGTAGTGAGGTGAGTGTCGGTCTCTTCTCACAAGCTACAACTATAGAACAAAAGGAAATGGCTTCAAGTTATGTGAGGGAAGGTTTAGAGTAGACATTAGGTAAAACTTCTACATTGAGAGAGTTGTCAAAAACTGCAATAGGCTGCCCAGGGAAGTGGTTGAGTCACCGTCCTTGGATGTATTTAAAAGTCATCTAGATATGGTGCTCAGGGGCATAGTTTAGAAGTGGACCTGGTAGAGTTAGATAATGGTTGGACTTGATGATCTTGAAGGTCTTTTCCAACCATAATGATTCTATGAAGTGGGGTGCTAGGAAGACAGGAGCCTATGTCCCCTTTCTCCTTTGAGCTCATCTCCCCCAACAGTTATCTATCTTGAAAAAATCCAATAATTAAAAAGGCTTTCTTCTTAGTCGGATGTAAGATGAAAGAAAAGATACTTTTTGGTTGGCATATGAGAGCTGGACTTTGAAAACTCTTGAACAATTCTGAAGAGCAACATAAAAATTTTAGCATTGTGCAGGACACAGCAATTCAGAATAAGATGAAGACTCACGTAACTGAATTGAAGGTAAACTGAGCAAAAGCCCTAATTCAGGAAAGCCACCTCACATGGGCACTGTAGTCCCCATGTTCTATTCTGACAATGATGTTTGGCTGGCATGTTGTTATTATTATCTATTGTCTGGTTCAATATCATAGTGAATAAGCTACTGACAGGATAGTTGAAGGGGGAAGATATGTTTTTCCCAGGAGCAAGGATATAGGATATTGATAAATGGAGAACTGTAGTCACCAGAAGGTAATCTTCTCTTCAGCTTTGAGTCTGCTTGCTGTAAAAGGCATTAGCTTCATACATCCTTGGCAAAGTCAACTGCAACAAACATCCACAGTTTGAGCTGTGCAATGTATGAACTTTGAAGTGTTCATTTTCAGAATAGTTATTCCACACACATTAAAATTTCCGTTGCCATGCTAAGTAAAAAAAGACTAAAGAGGTTTCTGGCAGTGAGAGCACCATCTCAATAAAATACTTTCTAAACATTAGTTATAGACAATGTATTCCTTTCTAGGAAGGAGTATCAAGTCAGAGTACCTGCCTGTTCTTCCCAGTTCAAGGTAAGTGGTAGCCACTCTTTCAGAAAGTTTCTGGGTTGACTCATCTCAAGTTAACAAACTGCTAAAAAGAAAAGTGATAAAGGATTTTTTCACTGTCTCTGTTTTTTTGAAGAGTTAATGGAAGACAAGTTGATTGAAATTCTGTTTCCTTGAGGCAAACAGTATTTTTGATGTGTGAGTAGATATTATTAGTTTTTTTATCATAGTAAACATAGGACAAGTAGGACTGTGTGCCTAGGCTTGTAAATTTTCATGGCAGTTTTGCATACGAGAATGATTCATGTAATGAAATAACGCTGGAAGTTAATAAAAGAAACACAACTTCTCCCATCACCCAGATACTCACCAAGATATAAAATCCTACAGCTTCTTAAAGTCAGTAAAATGATGCCAAATGATTTCAGCAGCTTTAGAACATATACATAAACATAAATTCAAATTTTCATTCCATGTTGGTACCTGCTCTGTGTGGTGACATATCAAGGGCATTGTTCCAGCAGAAGGTAAGTAAAATACTTGCTCAACACTAAAAATAGAAGAATCGCTCAAATGTTTTATCAGCAAGTAATGAAAGAACAGAAAAAGAGGCAGTCTAGCTCTAAATGCCAATCTGTGCACAGTCCTTTCCTAAAAGAGGACTAAACAGCTTGCCAGACACCTAATCTTTCTGCATACATGCTTGTCTGCTTGAGTAAACTGTCCCTTCCTCCTCTCCTCTGAGAGGATTAGACTCATCTGAGCAGCAAAATGACTGTTCTGGACCTGTAATTAAACAGATCCAGAAGACAGAGGCTGCTTAGCTGGAGAAAGAAGAAAAGGAAACCAAAGACTAAACATCTACAACTTATACAGTGGGCTCAAACTTAAGCACTGTGGGGCTTAGTCTTGGGTGTCTGAGCCCCAAAGCGGAGTCCAGCAGCCTGTGCTACAGCTTCATATTGAACGCACAGGGGTAGTCAGGTATCCCATTTCCTACTGGCTACTATTATCTTGGCCTGCTTATGCATTAGTTTTATAGCTCTCCATTTTGCTATAACTCTTTCTACCCATGCACAGCGTAGCTTCATACCTGACTTGACCTTGGGAGACGCCTGACACAAGCCTTGGGACTCTGATTTGCACACCAAATACCCAAAGGTCAGTGCATCATCTGACTCACCAGCACTGAACTCCTCCACTGAATTCATCCAAAACAAGTAACAACTTAAATCCATCAAACAGAAAATTAAACCTGAGAAGAAAAGGAAAATTTTAACTGCATGGATAATTGTCAGTATATTGCGGGGCATTTGGGGAAGGTGCAGCCACATTTCTGGTGTTCTTGAGGAGTCGGCAAAAGCTGCCGCTCTGCAAAGTGAACCTGATTTGACTTGTTCCCTGTGGCTCCCAGAATTGAGTCATACTGTTCAGTACGTCCAGCTTTGGTACAAAACCTGTTCATTACATCACCTCCAGATCAACTACGCAAATAAAATGGATTTGGCACACGTTTAACTTGCAATGATTGTCTTTGCCAACTTTTCCTAATTAATGCAGATTCTCCCCATGACCTATTTTCAGGAATTGAGCAGTTCTGTCAGGCCTGGCTGATAAGGACCTGCACTTTTACTTCTACAAAATAATGAAAAGCTCATCTGTAACTTTGAATCTCCCCTTAGCTACTTTAAAAAGATTATAGGTACAGGCTACTTATTTTCAAAGTTAAATCCTGAAAGTCCTCAAGTCCTTCAAGTCCTCAGCATTGCAGACATTTTTAATGAGAGAATCTCTTCTCTACCTCATGTCCACTTTACTCTATACCTATGTAGAGCAGATGTGACTCCCCCACCTCAATTCCTCACCAGGCTGCAGAGTAAGGCTTGCTGTGATTTTCTTTCCATTGTGGTCCTGCCTGTTTGTTCTTTAATGAATCTTATTGCCCTATCTGAACAGCCACACATTTTAACGAGTGGAGTAGAGACTGCTTCCCTGGACCTCATTGCCTGTAGTCTAGTGGGCTAGAACACTTTCTTGAACCCTGCTGGCTATGGCAGGTATGCTTTCTGAGGGAGTCTTCTAACCTGTAGGCAGCTACATGGTGGAAAAGACTTGACTAAGCCCTCTTCTTTAAAGCGTAACTGTAGGTACAGCTGCTGTCTTTCCCATACGGCCAAGATGACCACTCACATGCTGGAGAGCTGAGGAAGGATCCCAGGCTTACTCTCATACCCACGTCTCCTGGCCCACCCAAGGCAGCTCCCACGCAACACACATGATTTTCTGGGCAGTTGCTTCTCCCTACACACTATAAAAGGGAACTAAACAGCTAAAACTGCATTTGGCATTACACAGAGCAGTGCTCAATCTGTAGGGACTAAAATCTTACACCAGACTGCTTTGATATATCTAAAAGATAACATCTGAAGTGCACTAGTAACCCTGTATCAATCCTTCACAGTTCTCTTTATGGAGTTCTCCCAGTCTAACACAATTTCAAACTAAAGCAACAAGTTCTTCAACAACAACAACAACAACAACAACAACAAAATCTTGTGCTAGCTAGTTCTGTCCTCACCGCTCAGCTGGGATTCATCTGCTGCCGGCCCCTCACAGCTCACTGTGATTGCTTGGGAGCTGCCCATAAGGCCCTAGATTTAAGAACTGGCTCTTCACTCCGCTTCACAGGCTGAACTTGCCAACTTCTGGGTGATGTCCTATTGCCATGGATTTGGGTTTTGAGGTTGATTTTTTTTTCCTCTGTAGATACTTTTGAGGTAACTAAGGAGATTTGGGGCAAGGGAGGAGGGAGAGACAGACAGTAATTGGGTCTTCTGATTAGATTCCCTTCACTGTGTGTTTCACAAAATCACAGAACCGTTGAGGTTGGAATGCACCTCTGGAGGTCACCTGGTCCAGCTACCTGGCTCAGGCAGGGCCACCGTATAGCCAGTTTCCCAGGACCACATCCAGACAGCCTTTGAATACCTCCAGGGATGGAGACTCCACAATCTCCCTGGGCAACCTGTTTCAATGCTGAGTTTAATTATGTATATATTCACATTCATAGTAAGTTTAGCACATTTCTTATATTTTATAAAATTAGGTGAGGACTCCATACACATAGAAGAAAAAAATAATTTAATATGAAATTAATGTTCTAAATTCTGAGAATGAAGCAATAATGCCTGAGAAAATCTGGCCTTTGTTCTCATGTGACTATACAGTAAAAAAGGTGTACAAAGCCAAGTATGGCATGAGGAAGTACTATTAACGCTATCATCTCCTAGATGATCTTCCAGGGCTAGTTTCTTAAAAAGAGTGATCCTGAAGGTTCCTTAATAGGCAATTAGGTGTAAAAACATCAAAAGAGCATAATCTCAGTAGGGACTTCGACCCATATTAAAATAATAAAATAAAATAAAATAAATATTATTTTTTTTACAAAATATAGAAATAAGATAGAACTGAATATCCATGTCTAAGAATTTAATTCGAAGGACCCTGCAGCAACTGATTAGTAATGCTGGAGGTACATTACCACACTAGAAACTTGCCCATGCAGCTTGAAAATTCTTGTCTAGTGTAGCTGTATTTCCACACGTATCTGGGACTTCTTACCTACAAGCAACTAAGCATCTTCTTAAGTATCTTAAGAGGCCCAGTCCAAAAGTTTTAGAGTTTATTTAAGATCCTCACATAGGCAGAAATCCACAAAAAAGACACTGAGGGGCTGGAGCGGACCCAGAGGAGAGCAACGAGGCTAGGGAAGGGACTGGAGGGAAAGGGCCGTGAGGGG
>NW_009705096.1:25582-35204 GCF_000703405.1 Apaloderma vittatum
TTTAAGGAGAGGCGGGATGTGGCACTTAGTGCCGTGGTCCAGCCAATGTGGTGGTGTTGGGACATAGGCTGGACTTGATGATCTCAGAGCTCTTTTTCAGCCTCAATAATTCTGTGATTCTGTGAAAATAGAGATATGAAATCATGACACCATTTTCACCACCCATCTTCTGGTTAGAGTACTCACCCCTAAAATAGGAGAGCTACCCCTAATTCACTCCATCGAATTGGGCTTGAATATAGGGTTGGATCCCACACTGCCAGGTATCCCAGACAGTGTATTTCAGGGACTTGTTGACACCTTTCCTGATGAAGCTGGGCCTGCAAAAACTAGTGAGATTTACAGTTTCTTCTCTATGTATCTTCTTCACAGAGGCCAGCACACTGAAGACTATGGATTAGAGCGTGTGTCAGAGCTCTGATTTTTTAAAGCGTTTTGTTAACTTGTTCCACTCTCGGTCTTTTTAAGACAGAGTGCAGTAGTTATAGTTTACAGAAACCAGGGAATGTAGTATATATTAAATGTATTTTTTTAAGTGTAGTTAGCTTACGTAAATCCAGATGAAATACGTTGTTATCTACTGATATATGCCAAAATGACCTGCTTATTAGTGGCTTTCTTTTTACAAGGTAGAGGTCCAAGACATAGAAGAGCAAAATAGTTCCAATTTCTTGTCTCTGTGAGTACAGAGATGTAAGCACAAACCGACAGAGAAAAAAAGAAGGAGTAGCATCTCCTGAATACATGAAGGATGCTTTATAAATCCTGTAAATCCTGAAATATTCAGGTAAAAGAAAACAGCTTCGCATAATTATCCTTGAATTGCAACACTGTAATATGCGCTTAGAAACAGCAACAGAAGAACAGAATGTTTGATTAAGGCAAGACATATTGATGATTGGGAAAAGGAGCTTTATTTTTTAATAAATGTTATTTTTAAAGCCATCATGCACAGTCAGTATTCTTAAGTCTGTAGTCATGCAGTATCACAGGGACATAATTAAAAACACTTAGTTTTCTGAGCTGGGAGACATGCAGTTGCCAGGCAACATCTTATGTACCTTGAGAATGTGTAACAATGCACATGATTTATGTAGTACTGCTGTTGTGTCTCCACATGCTGATACCATGGTATCTAATGCAGATCCTCAAGGGCTGAGCCACCACCTAGCTATAGCCATCGTGCTGAGCCTATTCTTAGTTTGCCAGCTCTATCCATCAGCTGCCAGCCCATTTTTAAACCTGTAGCTTGAATCACTACTTGATATAGTCAGTAATGTAAGCAGAAGTCAGTTGGAAAGGAGCAATAAGGAACTGCATTAAACTCCATTAATTACTTTTCATATCAAATTACCAGTCTAATTATGAATCCAAAAATTATTATTATAGGTGGTGGATTTTACTGTATTTGGGAACATTAAGGTATTTATAAAATACACATGTCACAAGGCATCATGTCCCCAGAAGCCACAAAGACTTCTGGGATATCAAAGTCACACAAAAAATTACACCTAGAATTAGAAATATTGGAGATCTCCCAAAATAATTGTTCTGTATTTTCAGGTTCTTTGAAAGAAAGAACCCATTCCCATTCTGGGTCTGTTACTTAGCCTGGTCAAGAATTTGTCATTCACAGGGACGTGACTTCATCTGTTGTCACATTTGAAAACCCACTAAAGAAGGCATCACCTCCTGTAGCGGTTCAAAAATACCAATAATCTTTGTTACAAAAGCAAACCTACACCAACTCATACATATTCAAATGGATGGCATGTATTTTTTGTTGTATCTGTTGCAGTTATTTGATGTCGGAGAATGATGCAGGATGTTCATAAACCTTCCTTATCCTGGCACATCTCAGACATTGTGGTTTCATAAGCCATATCACCCTACTCAACACAAACAACTATATTGACATGGTAGCCAACAGGAAATAAATGTTTTGAGTCTGTACAAAAAATCTGGTCTATGTAGGTTAATTTTCTTAGATTTTATACAAATCTTTCGTTCAAATATTTTTGTATTGTGAGAAGAGAACTGAGAATCAGGTACTGTATTGGGGGGGGCGGGGAAAGGTGGTTTGGATATTTTCTTTTTGAGCTTCGAAAACTTTGGCTTGGTGTCTGCAGAAACCTCCTCCTGGCAGAAGTCTTCTGCCCTCATCTTCCCACTGGAGGGAGCTGCGACATCTGAAATACGTCAACAATCAAGGTGGAAACTGGGCTGGAGGCCCCCAGGAAGGATTTTCTACAAATCTTTTGTCCTCTGTGCTTTTGAAAAATATAGATCATCTTAAACAGATATTGTCAGTTACGTTAAGGTTTTTGTTAAAATAAAGTTTTGAAGCAGCTGGTGTTAACAGAAAGCTTTCGGTTCTATGCATGTGTATGAGAGAGATGACTCTACAAAAAATATTATTCATTTGGAGACAAGTATTTGTATGCAGTTTGCAATATTTGTAAACTCAATTACTGTGGCATTGGGCTGCTGAACAGAAATAACAAAAGGAAGCCAAGACTAAGACAAGTACAAATAAATGTCAAAAATGAAAGGAAAAATTTGTCTTGAACTCCTCATTGATTTTCTTCCATGTGGGACACATCTTCTTGGACATTGGCAAAAAAGCTTAAAAGCTTTACTTTGAAGTCACAGTTGTGAGGATAAGATCAATATTTTACCTTTGAACTACTGTGTGGCTCGTGTTGATGAGAGCCAGCAGCCCGCGACTGTAGAGAGAGTCAGCTGCAAGTTATTGAGAGGAAAGCCAGGTCCAATAAAGGGTGCAGGTACCAGAGCATCTCCTCCCTCCCAGCCCTCAAAGCGTGGAGGCAGCAGGCACCTGGGCATTGCCTGAGGAATCACAGGAACCTCAAAATTCACCCTAAACCCTCCATGTGACGTGACGAGATTCTCACAGCCAGCTAATAAGAAAAGCCAAGGACAGAGAAATGTCTGAAGTCTCGCTCCTGCCCAGGGCTAAGTATTTAGCACAGAAGTTTGAGAGGGAGACCGCAGCAAGGACCACCTTCCCTTTAGGGAGTCACACAAGAACAGTGTTCAGGTTAATGCTTGTCTTTTAAAACACAAAGACACAGTGATACTTTTTGATATAGAGGAGTTGGAGTTTGAGAAGAGGGAAGTCTGAATTCAGTTCCTTCTAGAGCCTTGAAACTATTCCAGCTGCAAGCACTCAGTTCACCCTGGAGTGCTCTCAAGCCATGTTAGAAGCTAGGATTTTGAATGATGTGGAACTGGTATTAACCAAATGCAGAAAACCAGGTATCTCCAGGCCTAGCTTGGGGCCTGTGTCCCTTCCTACCTCCGTTTGCTCAAGTATCACCACCTTTAGCCACCTGATGCCTTTGCAACAGTGAAGGCAGAAGTAGCTGAGGGAAAAAAGAACTCAGGAAAGCAGCACATTGCTGTTATCAGTAATCAAAAGAGAGAAAGCTACAGAAAAAGCATTTCGTTTTCCCCCTCTTCTCTCCAGATACGCCTTTCTCCTCGGCAAGGACTCAGCTGGATGGTGGACCAAGGGGCTGAATCAGAGAAATGGCAGGATGCTGCGTAGACCATTGATAGCAAGGCACTTTTTTAGCCTGATAGGCTGCAGCTGTTGCCACCCCTCTAGCCCACACGAATGAATAAGCAGACCAGCTAGATGTTTCTGTGAAAATGAACAAGGCTGACATTTGGAGTGTCATTGCTGGGCTTCAAAATTAATGCCTTTTTTCAGATAAATGAGGGAGATTTGCAACCTTTAAACTGCTGGCACGGACTGAAGCAGGCCAGAAAGCTGAGATTCTGCAGAATCTGGATGGCCTGTGAAGGATATAATAAGGACATATATCCATATAAGGATAGTGAGACCAGGAATTGCGTTCCCCATCTAAGTTCTGAGGGTACAATCCAGCAGTGTTATTCATATAAGCATTCTAGTTAAAGTCAGATAACACCAGCATGATGAAGTGCATAGGACTGATTTTTTTTAAATAGTGTTCTTAATTCTCTGACGCTGCTTCAAGCAGTTTCTTTTCATTTTAAACTCAACCCAACTTCTAACATTCTCTGCTCAAAACCATTAGCAGGAGAAGGTCAGGAGTAATGAAGTAGCAAAAGTATTTCATTTTTAGCTGACAACTGATGGAACAAACATAAACAATGCAAACAGAAATCTTAAAACCAAAAGTTAATTATCAGTTGCAATTATCTACTCATCAAAGACTTGAATTAACACTAACATAGCCCCTTAGGCTCACCTGGAAGAGTTTGCTCAAACACACCAGTGTTCCCTCACCAGGCTTGGAAAGAAGGGCTAAACCAAAAATCATGTTAGTGCTCCTCTGAACAATATAGCTGTTAAATTTAACAAGTAAGATACAAATACAGAATAACGCTAGTGCATGTAAGCTGGCAGGTGTAGGGCACCTGCCGTCACCTAAATTCAGGTGTGGGAAGCTTACAAATTGGGCATTCAGCTCATTATATTGAGAAGTGGAACAGCAGAGTCTCGAAGGCTGCCAATAGGACAAAAGTAGCCCCACAGAGATCACAAACCCTGCAGTGAGGATGCAATTACTCCTGTATTTCTTCTCCTTCTAAATGGTGAGACTGCCTTAGTCTCTTCTCATTAACTGAGGAAGTTATTACTCTGAATCTGTTTCTTCTTGTAATTACTAATTGGGAAGTGAAGAGCAACATCATATAAGAATAGGATAACATTCTTAACAACAGTAAAAGGCATAAAGTAGCCTCATTACTTTCTATATATTAGTTATTTCATTAGTCCTATTAGCACAGCTGCAAATGGACAAAGTTAACAAGTGCATTAAAATGCCCTTCATGACTGTAAAGCCAAAGGACTAAATATTGACATACCAATTACTGCTTTAAGTCTCATTAATTTCTTCAAACAAAATAGCAATGAAACTAATGTGAGAAGGTTTGGATTTGGTGCTTTTCTTTTTGCTTTAGAAGAAATAGAACACTTGTTCAGGTCCCAGACCATATCAGTCCTCCAGGGCTGAAATCTTAACCTATTGAGACAAAAGGATCTCTTTCATTTCAAGCCAGTGATTTCACCTGGAAGATTTTTTTTTTCCCTGTGATGTGAACAATTCTCCATTGGATTTCAGATGTAATTCATGCTGAGAGACTTACAGCATGCATTCAAACACGGCAAATTGGCTGTATACACATACACACCTTTATAGAAAGTTACCTAATGGTATTTTGCCTGTATTCTCCTTCAAATGACAGGCTGATGGGACTGCTTTCCAACACGACTGCAAATAGTAAATGAACAAATGTGGTGTGCATACACTTAGCTGTGCATTTTATTCAGCAGCAAGGGACTATAAGTAAAAAACATGTTCCTAATAGACTGTTCTTAACATACAGCATATTACATTCAAGTTTTATGAAGAGGATGTAATTCCTGTCATATATGACCCCTGCTAATGATAGTAAGGAAAACTGGAACAAAATCCATACTAAACGAAGTGTCTAAAATAAGTGCACTGTAGTGATCACCCCCAAAGACATGCCCACCTCTCTTGATTGACTTTTGAAGGACAACGGACTTGGTTAAATGACTCATTTAGATTAGGCATATGACTTTAATTGCCTAAATTTAGGTGTGTGAGGCTCACAAAACAAACACCCAGATCACTACATCTAAAAAGAAACCCAGTGACTGCTCAAAAGACAAAGGACATAGTGAATGCCTAGAGCTTGAAAATGGTTAACGACACAAGTATAGCATGAATTTAAAGCACATTACCAATTCTACAGACGCCACCTGCAGACACACTTGCTGTGAAATAAGAATGCCTTTTCTCTCTTTACTCTGCTTCTAGAAGAGGTTGTGTCCACAGGCTCTTACAATCAACACATGCCAGTGGCCAGAGCACTGCCCCTGCAAAGGCAAGGTGAGTGACAGGAAACACGGGTGAGGGAAACACCTTTCCTGAACCATTGAACTTTGAGCAGCTCACAATCCTCATTTCATTGCTGTGAAGGTCCAGATGAATGCTTTAGAGCTACTCACTTTGAGGTCAGCCAGGGTGAAGTCCCGTTGCTTCTGCAGCCTGTGACAAACCCCATAAGCCCAGATTTCATCTCCATGTCCCAGGAGTTTATAAGCATGAAGCAGCATTAAGTGCTGCACTGATTGGGGGCAGGGGAGAGAAAAAAAGCCTTGCTGGTTTTATATCCTAGATAAGCAACAGTATTTACTAAAATAATCTCATTCCCAAGCAAATCGATTTGATTCTATAGAAACGTGCATCTTGTCAGTGACAAACATTTGAACAAGCTCTTTGAATGGTGCCTCTTACTGATTTTTCAATAACACTCAAACGTTTCATTGTTCCAATTAAGGCTTGGTCTTTCATTTAGAGACTTACTGTCCAACTGTAAAATGACTGATTGACTGCAACTATAGAGAAAGATGAATCATTTCTGTCTTCCTTTCAGCCTAAAGAAAATTAGTGTAAGGTTTTGTTGTTAAGGGGGTCGATGCATTTCATTATGTGCTCACAGAGAACAGCTCAGTGATATTCCAGCAATCAGTTATATGGTCTATTTTTATTAGCAGCACAAGAGAGCACATACTGCACAGCTCATCAGGCTGTGTAAATGAAATGATATAATGAAGTTCTCAAGCAAGCAGAATCCAGCATGCCTGCGTTATTCCCTTTTTGCACTGAGTGCGTGAAGTATTGCAGGAACTGCTCTCTGTATAAACACGTCTCCGTTTTATCATACATAATTCAGGATTTCCAGTTCCCCAGTGAAGTAGATTATCTAACTCCATACACTGAGGTACAATCCACAAACGCTGCACCAGTATTGTACAGCTGCAGTAACCTACTACGCTGGATTATTGATACAACTTTGCCTCTTGCAACAACATATGTGCTCTCAATCAGCTTTATCCTAATACTTTTTAAATGTCCGTAGCATCCTCCCTGCCAAGACCTGGATATACTCTACATGCAATAATTTAGAGTTCAAAGAACAACACTGTGGATAAATGAGTTTTCAAGCATCATCCACAGGTGCACAGGAGTTCATATTGCAAGCCTGTTCCCAGCTCTGGTACTTGCTGCTCTTGAATTTGATGGGAAGTCTGTGGGGATGTCTTTGGGAACAGGTCTTGAAAGACAGGCATTTCTGCAATAATCATCTGTGTCCTGTAAATCGTCTCAAACCTGGCATTGCACGACCCAGGCACGGTCTGTTCCCGTGCCATTGCCATCCTCACAACAGGATTGTACGCTGTGTAAGTCAGTCCAGAACTGAGTCCGAAGACTTGAGCTGCCACGAACATCTTAAAAGAAGATTACACCCATGTAATAATGCACAATCCTTTGCCAATCCCTAAAGAAGGGCGGGGAGGATGGAAATCAGATTTCTCAACCAGCTCAATCCTGGTTGTCCTGGAGGCCAATCCAAACTCAGGGATCCAGAATCTGTGCAGCTTTGAGCCTAGCATGCTCAAGCCTGCTGGGACATGGGTCCATCCTTGGTTGGCAGTCCTGTCACAGGCATGCGGCCCTGAGCCGAGCGGCTGAATGCAGGGAGATCAGTCTCCAGAGCCAGAAGATGGTTTCTGCACCTTCACAGGCAATTGCCTTTGCAGAGTAACAGAAATGCTCCATCTGCAACCTCTGGTTTGGCTCCGTGGCGTCAGGCCCATCCTCTGGCTGCAATACTTAGTGTAGAGGGAAGTGGTGGGGTAGGCATGGGCATTCAGCCTCTCATGCACCCTTCTCCTGGGGAGAAAGATCTGGGCAGTGTTTCTTAAGAGTGGCAAAAGGGGGCTGTGTCCTTGGGCCCCCAGGAGAGGAGGAGGCAGATAACTTCAAGTCTACACCTCCAATGCCAACTCGGGCATGGTTCCCACACCCAGCTCCTGGGTAAGGGAGATGGGGACTGGCCTGGATGCAGGTGTCAGGCTGAACAGCCTCATGCACGGCACGAGGGGGCTTGACCCCCATTCTCTGTCCTCACTGTTTGCAAAAGGCCAGGCAAGACTCAGAGCTAATCTCCAGCTAGCACCCCATGTCCCCTGGGAATGTGACCCACTGTCTTGTAAATCAGTTTGTCCCCAGCCTACCAGATGGACTGGAACAGCCAGGAGGCAAGATGTGAATACCAAAGGCTGAGATGAAAATCAGAGTTGGGTGGGATTACAGACATCACTGCTCTTTTGAGACTGGGCTTGTTGTTAAAGTAATTTGACCATCCAGCTTGGAGTTAAATTGGCTTCAGACAATAACCTTCTGTATGAAGGTTGCTTTAGGTGATTTGAATTGGGTTGGGCATTGAAAAAAGATTGTGCTGGGAGGGCAAGAGGAAGAAATGTAATAAAAGTACAGAGAACAACACATGAAGAGGGAAAGGGGAACAGGAATCCTGTTAATCTGATTCTGTAGCAGGGGAGAAGATGGTACCTAATGAAAGATGAACTGCAAAGGACAGATGAACACTTACTGCTAAAATGCAGAGGTGTGGATGTGAGTGACTGCAACACCAAATCCATGTGTTTATAAGAATTAAATATAAACACAGGCAAGAATGTCTGCATGAGCACAGTCAACTGTGCCATTGTTCTCCAAGGGACAGGTCCCCACTAAAGCTTAAATCCAGCCAAATTACTGGATAGCTGGCTTGAACTTCCCCAGCAGCACTGGCAGTGGCAGGACTAGCTGCCCAGGATAGGATCTCTGGGCACTTTCACCACATAAATCATATAGCAGCCAGCTTTGGAAACATCCTTGTGAATACTTTGCAACTTTGCCTAATCACTCTTGGACATACCTGACATCAGTAGAGTCCCCTGTGCCTCCAGAAAGTCCCCTGCCTGCCTTTCACACCCTCAGAGCTGACATCCCTGCAGTCCAGATTCTGCAGCTGTGGCCTTGGGGGTTGGCTTTTGGCTCTGACCCATGAATGACAGCCACATACTCTGTCCATCACAAGGTGGCAGTGTCCATCACTCTGCTTTTTCCACGTTTCTTTCAGCAATTTCTTCTTAAAGACTGAGTTTCAGGGCAGTCAGGGGAAAGGGGTTGTAGCACCTTAATCGTGCCTGCCTCCTTTTGCAGGTGACTCCCAAGCTTAGAGCCCAGGACCTTTAAGCACAGCCACCAGGTTTGCAAACCACTGTGCTTCACTCCTGGCATGCACAGCCTCATCTCTGCCTGCAGAGCTGGCAGCTGGCTCAGCCTCCGCAGCCCCGAAGGGCTGAGCCAGGTGCCAGGTCTGCAGGCAGGGAAGAGGGCTGCCCCCATCGCTGCTGGAGGCACCCGGGAGCAAGGGCACGCTTGGGCCACCCCTCGTTTGGTGACTCACCCCGTGCTCCCACCTTCAGCTCTTCCTGCTCTTCTGGACCACCTTTCTGCCCCTTTTCGCAGCCCCAGCTTCGCGGCAAGGGCCATGCCCCATCACTCGCGGGGCCAACACTGAACGTGACCATCTGACAGGGCCAGACCGGACCGTGCCGGGCGCGGCTGTTCAAAGGCAGCCGCGTTTTGGATGGCCTCCCACCCTGGTTTCCTGGTTTCCCCCATGAGGTGCAGGGAGTACCCCCCACAGGAGTGCGGGCAGTCCTGCC
>NW_009705097.1:0-20042 GCF_000703405.1 Apaloderma vittatum
GCCTCAGCCTGCCCCCCGGCCGGCAACTCCTGCCGTCTCTGCCCTCGCCTCCTTTCCCCCTCTCTCCGCATCTTCTCCCCTTCCTTGCCCCCCACTGCAAGGGGCAGCAGCGGCCCCTTCTGCCGGCGAGGGCTACCCCAAGCTAGGTGGTCGTTTTGCTGCCCTCCACCCCCCGAAGTATTGATTGTTTTAAGCGTTTCTGAAATCTCCACAAACATCTGGAAGGTATGAATGTACCGGATTTGTTTTCAGCCACAAAGCAGTCCCATAAGCCCAAACCCTCCAATTCGGGTAAGGCTGTGGCAAAGGCGAGGAATGTGCCTTTTTCAAAGTACTATCATCTTTTAAAATTTGGGTTAAATTATGAATGTGCTGCAGTTGCAAAAAGCAACTTCACCCCCATCCTGAAAGACACTGAAGCAAGCAGAAAATTACATTCATGCATGATTAGGCTCAACTGAAGTAAATGTGCAGGTCTGACCTGTCTAACGTGAGTCATCATGACAGGAACAACTTTTACTCAAACTAGATTTTATAAAGCATTAACTCTTAAACAGCCACTCGGATGAAATCCTGCAGTTGCTCCACTTCAGCTCTGGCTGGTCGCTGCTAACAGACAGGCACCCTTCTGTCTCTCCTTTCTCAAGACCCGATGGATTCTAGCACTGAAAGTTTAATATCCTATTAAAAGTTCTTCGCTTTTCTCCCCATGGCTGAGGAAAATCACCTCAAACAGCCTTCTGTAGAGCACAGGACTGTGTTTTTGGATAGGGAGGGAGCGCGACTCCCGTCTTGCACAATGTCGTATGCACTTGTGCGCTGCATGAAAAATCGAATCGGCTGGAGGAGCTTTTCTAATGAAAAGTTCCTAAGATCAGCGTTACCGTACCAGCACAGAAGGGGTGGCACGACAGTTGACTGAACGGTGCCCAGAGTTCCTATTTTTCTCCCAGGCACACCTGCCCTGGGTGCTTCGAAGAAGTTTCCATGCACTAACCGGAGAGTTAAGAAGCCACTTCTCACATCTGCTCTGATATCCACAAAGTGCGTGTGTTGGCTTACACACTGTAATTACCTTCAGTATCATTAGCTAATGCAAGTGTCTGAATTTTGCCTGCCTAGATGTCTGCACAAATGTAATTCAGTTCCGAACAGCACGTGGTGTCCTTTTTTTTTCTGGAGAGAAAAAACTCCAGTAATGCTGTATTGAGGGAACTTCAATTTGGCTGCAATCTAACCGATTTTGTGCAACCTGACGTGAACAGAAATGTCCCCACTCTAAAATTGCCACTGGAGAACAGCTATTCAGAAATAATTCAGTGTTGTGTTGCAATTTACAATACTGTGGCAGGGAGAACATGGAAGTAAAGAATCACTAAACCCACTTTAAGTGCTGAGGGCTTGTCCACACTGGAAAGTGATATCGATAAAATTACAGCCGTATTGTAAAATCTACTAAGTTTAACTCCTGAGGCAGAACACGTTCTTTTGAAATTAGAGGAACTTTACAACATGTTAACTCAAGCTCTTTAAAAAACAAACAAACAAAAACACAAAAAACCCCCTTGAAACCCTGAAACTGAAGAACTGTTAAATTTCCGTGTGCTGAAATGACATTCCCTTTAAAAGGCTTCACATTTTTTACTCCTGCTATTTCCCTGCATTTACAAGACCAAAAGAATGTATATAGAAACCTAAAACTATAAATGGTAAAACACAAATTGGATTAGTAATGCTATTTTGTCTTTAACTTCCCTACTGCCAAACGGAAAAAAAAAAAAAGGATTTTCCTTTTAATGTATATACGCTTATCATATAATCCATGCATTATGATATTCACATATCTGTAATTAGTCATGTACGATTTTGCTTAAATAATCAAAATATTTCCAGCATGCCTTGAATACAAAGACTGGCAGGAATCTGGCTACAGAGGATCATTCCCGAGTAGGTGACCTATGTCAGTGAGCAGGACTATAGAATTATCTAGAAAAAAAAAAGGTAGGCTTATGTCAGCACAATACTCTGCTTACCTTCAAGTAAAGAGACCTTGGAAGATAACGTGCTATTATTATTCCACTTAAGAAAACATCTGTAGAAGCTCCGGAGTCACAAGAGTGGCTTCCACAGCCCATTCAGGATGCTCAGGGAGAGGCACAGAGGAGTTGTGAAGGCTGGAGGAAGTGCTTCTCCCTTAGGGAAAAAAACAACAGCAGAACCTTCCTAAGTATTTAAATGTAAGCCCAGTCAATACATTAATTCAAATATACAATAGTAAAAATGGGATTTATAATACCATTAAGAAATTATATAGTTTCAGTACTTGTTACGCAGTTTCTGGATGTACGGAAACCGTAACGTTAACTCAAACGTGCGCAGAGAGGATGACTTCAGTTGAAGGCTCATCTGCAGTTATCCTCAGTCAAGGTAGGGGCTGTTTAACATGTCCCTTTCTAGTTGTTTCAGATCAGGCTGACATCTAACCTTTCTGGTTCTGAGACATACCTACTGAGAAAAAAATCCAAGCCCAAGACGATAGCAACTTTATGAAGTTAAGTGCAGCTGAAAAATTCAAGGAGACAGTTCTTCCAAAGCCAATCATGGCAGCAAGCAAAGGGTCGGTACTAGCACGGACAGCACAGAATTAGTCCGGTCGAAGGATCTTCTGTCCTAAACCTGTGTTCGAAGGAACAGCCCCAAGACATGTGACTCTGGGGGCTGTCTGGGAGTCACAACTCTGCTCCTCTTCCCTCCAGGCTACCAAGCCACTTGGTGCTGGACTGGAGCAGGCTGAGGGAAATTGAATTAAAAAAAGCCATTTTAAAAAGAGACACTCCTTGGAGGATGTAGATAAAAAGGCTTGCTAAAAAGGGTGATAACACACGTTGTATTTTCTCTGGCCTTTTCTGCCAGCTGCGTCAGAAACGAGATGCTCCTGTGGTAGGTGCAGGCACACAGTCCTGGAGTGAGCAGCGTGTCAAGACGGAAAGGGGTGAGCTCTTGTTCCTTGTGCCAGCACACATCCCAAGAGGGAACCTCCCTCTCAGATCAACAGAATAACAACATTACAACAGTAAATGAGGTCTTGGGAAAACAGTTTGTAGGAAAATATAGATTCAAGTGCTAACACTCCTATGCTAACTTTATTAACTGCTCTGCTAACACTTAGGTCTATCTTAGGGAGGTAATTCTTACTAGTTGGACACTACATGTTCCTTCTTAGCTTCCAGCTAAAGCTGTCAGTAACAAGAAGGGTTGCAATGCAGGATGTGCATTCCAGTGCTCTTCCTGGTGATGCCTGAGGCCAGAAAACTTGGTCTGGTTCAAGAACAGCTTTTTGAACTGTTATTTTTAGCTCAATAGCTACAACTCTAGTAAAAGCAAAGCAGGCTTTGGCCTACACGCGCAGTCAATGCTCTCAATATTTCCAAGAGCAGGAAACATAACTAGGCATTTCCTTTTACCCTGGTTAATTTTCACCCAGCCCTGACCTGGGCATACCTTCCTAGTGGAGAAGGGAAAAGCAGGACTTCACTGCTGTCTGCTTCCCAGGTGGATGCTGCGCTTTTGCCAGGCACACACTGGAAACAGTGGTTTAGAAACATGATTAAAAACGTGGTGAGTCATGGGACTTACCTCATTCCCTTTGCCTTCATTGGTGGACCCTAGTAATTAATTTACAGATGTGCTGCTTGCAAATTATCAGATTCCACTCATGGCTTACTCCCTGGTTTGTGATGACATAACCAGAACTTTGCTGTTAACTTATTCTATATTTAACACAGATTTTCCTCGATTCCCTGCTGTACTTCATAGGCACAGTTCCAGATTCTGATCTCAGCTGACTGCTATGATGTCAACTGATGCTGATAGAGTCACTGTGGAAATTTAGACTTGACCTTAGATATACCTCCTCTGTAAAGACTGAAACAACACAACCTCAGAGCCGGGGGTTGCCTTCCTGGAGGACCCTCCCCTGTCTCCGTTACATAAGGTTCATGATTCCAAATGAAACAGAACCAAGGCTTTGAATTTGTCTAGTGCTCCTGAAGCAACTGCTTCTAGAAAGACCAATGGGATGATCTGCTGCCTAGTGTGCTTCCTTAGGAAAAGGTGACATTTTAGTAACAGATGCCAGGAAAAGTCCTTACCAAAGGGTCACGCAGTTCTCAGTGACAGCAGAGATGATATAATCCCTCTCAGTGTGAAGTGGCTATGCCACTACATGGTAGTAAGTTTTATTGGCCAGTTATGAAGCAAAGGAGATACATTTACAGTTACAATAGCAAAAGACAATTTTACTGCCCCTCAAATGAGGACAAAGTAATTTATTTTGCACAGTCACTGGAGCAGCAACCTCACACATATTTCGGAATATCATGCCAGGCAACGTTCAGGACTGAAAAGGGAGAAAAACACTTTACAGACCTAGTTTAGTGGTCTGTCACAGCCGTGCCTATGCTTGGCCATGGACCCGCATCGCCGATGCTGTTGGCACCACACAGAAATCCCCATGGAAGCGTCCTTGGACAGAGGCTGTTTGGCTCCAGCAGTAATTTAGGCGCTGTTGGCGGGTTTCTGCTGTAACACCGTGAGTTTGCAGTTAATGCCGCCCTTAACTCCAGATACGAACGTAGACACCAAACCTCCTTTGATTCTTTTTTTTTTAGTGCTACAGTCTGGATATTAGCAAGTAAGGGGCATGGACATTTTTCTGGCTCTGCTGAGTTTCTGAAGAGCCAAATAATCTTGAGTAGGTTACAGTGCACGTTTAGAGGCTGCCATAGCCATCAGCGTGTTACCGCTTTGAAGCTTTGGCAGGCTATTGTTAAAATCTCTTTGCCAGAGAGCAGCTATCATCTCCAGCATGGTCTCCCTACCACAAATTCTACAGAAGGAACCCTCTCATTTGTTCCTACATCATGGGTTTTTGCACACAAGGTAACCTGCCTTGTTTAAAACTTGTCTTAGTGCAGTTAAAAAGGCCAGAGAAAGAAAACCGAGGTGAGGCACAACCTTTTAAATCAACATAAATCTAGCAAATTTAAACAGGAAGGATCTTTTTCCAGAGTAACTAAATTTTACAGTGGAAAAGAACTCCTCCTCTTTGTAAAGAAGAAAACTTTTCTAGTTTATGAGGGATAATACCACAGCCTGCAGCAAGTGCCGTACTAACTGCCTGTCATTCACAAAACAGTTGGTTTTTTTCCTAAACAGAAAAGCTGAAAATACAGGTTGGTTGGAAGGGGGCAACTGTAGCAAAACATAACTCTAAGTATTGCTTTTGGCCATGTAAAGTATTTTATTTCAAGGTTAGGGGTGCACAGCTGCAACAAAGCTGTCCCTTCTAACGCAGGTTTTGAGGGGGAGGGATGTTTTAAATGGTGCATGGTCTTCAGAAGAAAGAATGCTAATGAAGTGCTTGCAAGGCTCGGGATGTCTGAAATAGTTGTTAAATACTGGAAATGGCCTTTGGATGACTCACTGCAATACCAAACACAAGCTTGTGGTCACGCATATAGAAATTTATTCACTGTAATGTCAGAGATTACTTTGGCAATAAGTTTTAATTATGTTTTATAACGATTGGCAATTAAATCTAAATAAATTATCAAAAGGTTGTCAGCTGTGCCTCACCAAAAAGGAGGTTATCACACGGGTATAACACGCATGTACAGATATATTTGCATACACTTATAAGTGCTTCCCGTAGTTACTGCCCCATACGCACCCGGAGGGCAGCGGGAAAGCTTTTGCACAGATACGCCCATCACGGCCTCCAGTCTTCGTTTCCAGTCTAATGTTACACATCTGTCAGTCGTCCCTCTTAGCTCTTTTGGAAATAATGCCATTAAGGCTTTCATCTTTCCATATTAATTTCAATATGGTGACAAATATTCTGGCACGACCCACATCTACTTTGATATTTAGAAGCTTGTCGTGCCCCAAAATATTTCAGCAGTTGCTGGCCTCTTAGGAATCTACAGAATTTTCAGGGGAAACGCTATTTCACAGATGTAGCTTTTAAAGTTTCATAAATGATGCAATAGGACAGGATTGCTCAGCTCAACTCTAATATTCAAAAGTAAAGCTTATAAACAAATTGATAAACCAAATACTCGGTTACAGATCGCTTATCGGACAAGCAGACTTAAAGCTAAACATAAACATGTTAAAATTGGGGTTTTTTTATGCTTGTACCACTCCTGCTATTCCTACAACATTATCCTCCTTATGCCCTACTGCCCCCCAAAGAGCATTTCTAAGAATGAGTTGATTGACTATAGAGTGCTGCAGCATACAAAAGCCCCAGTGCAGGACAAATTGTCCAGTGTTGACATTTTATTTCATGAAAAATTAAAAAAAAAAAAAAAAAGCTATGCCTGAACTGAAACATACGCCGTTAGAATATTATTGCAGTGTCACTGAGGAAGCATGGATGCTTAAAAACTCATCATACAGTCAAGCAAAACAAAAAAAAAAAGCCATGTATGATTGGGGACAGTCAAGGAACTCAAGTCAGTTATTAAATATAAGTCTCCTCGAAATTCTGTATTTCATCAGTTTGGGTTTTTTTTCCTATCAGTTTATCTGGTTGTGAAAAAACAATGTGGAAAATGATATCTTAAAGATCCAGTTGGAAATACTTTCATACGCATTGTTCTTCACATCACTCTGAAATCAGCTGCCTTTCTATCTCTTGATACTAATCATACAGTTTCTTTTGGTTATGTTTAATTGGAGGGTTTGGTTTTTGGTCTAGCAGGTCGCCCTGTGGAACACCAGACTGGTTTTATTTGCTTTCCTATACAAATATCTAAAGAGTTCTGAATCAATTTGACCTAAGAAATAATTTATTTTTTAAATGACTCCACCTACTTCTAGACTGGTGGAGTGAGCATACACAGGCAAGTGTCTTCTGAACAGAGATGTACAAGACAAAAATTTATTTTACCTATGTGGAAGAGTAAGCAAAAAACTCTCAGAAAGTATGTTAAAATAGCATAACAGAACAGTTACTGGCTTCTTGCTCCCAGGATGTATTACTCACATGAACAAGAATTAACCAAGTGCTTCCTTTCATCTGCTTCTCAATTCTTTTAATAGAGTTGGTCCAAGTGGAGGAAAAAAACCAACCTTTTTTGCTCTTGGCAGCATCATCTCAAGCGTGGATCAAAACCAATTGAAATCTTGCTGCCCTTCAAGAGTATTACCTTTCGAATACACAAGATGGATCACAAACCACTGTGATTTGTGTAAGCAAAACATCTAGTCTGCATTTTTACCATCTATTCCTGCCAACAAAAGTAGAAGGATAAAAACAATTAACCAGTGAACTTCTTACTTGGATTTTTCTGGTTTTTCTCTACGCTGAGAGCAAATGGGGTAATCGAGTTGCATGGAATGCTTCAATTTCTTGCCACTTTTGATCTCATCCCTTCTCTTCCAGGGTAGGCAGATCAATCACCTGCCCACACTCCTGCCAAAGGAGGTGACTCTCAGTGGGGCTGGTAAGCTACTGAATGAAATTAAGACAGATGGATTGAACAGGACAACGGCTATCGTTTTTCTGAGATTGTTTGCTTATTTCACCATCAAACTGTTGGCATGCCTAACTATAAATTTAGGGAGCAAGTTCAATAAAGAAGACACAAGGAAATGATAGATTTTATAGGACCATGCTCTTTGGTTGCTAACATCTTTTCTCGTAGGTTTTTTTTCTTTTTCAGTTAAAAAGGAAAAAAAATTTGAAATCCAATAACAAAAAGCCCCAAACATCCAGTCTCCTCCCCTGCCAAAAAAAATTCCTCGAACCCACCCCAACACCTCACTCCTTCAACTTTGACTAGGACACTTAGTTCAGCTGGTTTCTAGTACAGAATTATTAACTGCTAGAATGTAATTACTGCAGAAAAGTGTTAGGTAATAGATCATAAATGCCATCTATGTATTTCAGTAATTGGAGCTATTCACAAACCAAACAATAGGACTAAACTCAAAAGCAGAACTAACTAGTCCAATTGGGAAAACACTCACTGCCTTCCTTCCTTCTGTAGACGCTGGAAAAAGCAATAAAGCTTGATCTGGCACATTGCTTATCTACCTAGAGCCGCTAACAAATGCATCTTGTCTAAGAAATGGGTTCCTTCCAGCACCCAGCAGCTTGGGGACTTCCTGAGATAGAAGTTGTGTCACAATATTTGAAATGGAAATGACACAGTTTTATATTAAACATGTTCAAGTTTTTGCTAGTATAGCCACCTTTGGTGCAAGTACCCCAATTTGCCTGATGCATAGTGAGAACCACCACCTTCTAATTATTTTAACCCCACCACTTGCTGGATTGCTCAGCATCCTTTTTCGGTATACACCTCCTCCTCAAGATTCAGGCCTTGATAAATCACCACTTGCCTGACCTGTTACCACTTGCAGCGGCTGAACCACTGTACATGTAGTGTGTGTTTAGCTTTTTTGGTCAATGCAGACCACGTAAGGCACACATAATGGTATGACTGGAGATACACATGCTACATAGAAACTTGTTTAAGCTTGCTGTACAGATATAGCCTTGTACATCGATTTACAGCCCACTGGAAAGGGACTCCTTGGTGGACAGGAGTTTTATTAAGCTGTTATTCTCCTTTGTGTTGCTAAATCAGTTGCTTATAATAAATAATCATTGCATGTGCCTTTTTTTTCCCTGCATTTTTTTTGTTCATAGAATCTAGGATGGAATCACCAATTCTCCAAAATTAATACAGCAGCTACACATAAGTGACATTTAACCATTTTTACATTCATTCAGATTCAAGTCTGGAAATCTGCTTAAAAAACACCCTGGCAATGCTCAAATCACTTAGGGTATTCAGCAGAGCTACTGTATGTTTTGTGTCACAGAGCACCTGGTAAAGGGATAACTCATTTGGCAGAAACTAAGTGTTGCTTAGGAATCAAAAGGTAACAAAAAAACCAAATGCTTTTATCAAAATCATACTGCAAAAGTTAGCCAGAATGAAATTCACTGTATCATGTGGAAATGTAAAATCTGCAGGCAGCAGCATGCTCTGAACACCAGGACAATGAAAAATTGCTGATTAAGTTCAATTAGTAATTAAAAAGCATAAAATGCAACCTCTTGGAGTCTATGGAGGGCAGTAAGTTCCAGCTAAAATGCTGTATAAGAGTGTGTCATGCAAATTAGAGCCTGCAGGCACTATTACAGTGTAAGTAATAACAATGAGCTTATCTTTTGCAGGTGGGGGGTTTCAGTCACTTCCTCTGAGAATTTGGGAGCATTCACAGAGTTAGCAATAGCTCCATACATTAAAGGAGATTTCAGCTGAGCCTGGATGATTGCCAGAATTCATGAAAACATACCATTCCTGACTTTCCCAAACTGAACACACAATAAAATTAAGAATTTGCTAAGAGCACTATAGAAGTGTTCTGCTTTGGTAATATCACACATATGGCTGCTTGGATTAATTAACTACAACCTCTGCACCATCTCAGCATCAGGGATGAAGCCCCACTGATTTTCTCTTCCAAACAGTACCACCCCCCTCCCCACATTCCTGCCAAGCATGTTTAATGACTCGCATCAGGCTGTCTTTTCAATTACACACAAGCCTTCTGAAACATCTCCACAAGTTACTAAACACCGTGTGGAAAGAGGAAACTTAAATCCTGTTTCAGAAAGATCACTGCGAGAAAGCTTTCCTTTACTATAAAAGCAAACTTGAGATTCATCAGCATCGTCCATTTTCTTGTCCTCTGAACCCAGCACAAATCAGTTCTTATCTATTCTCATTAATTGCTCATTCCTGCATCCTCCTTCTAAGCAAGCAACATTGTACGAGATTCATTTATACACCGGTCAGCTCCTGAGAGAGGACTGGAGACAGACACAGTCCTGCAATAAAACCAAGTTGCTCTCCCAGGTGGGGCAGCATTTCCTGCGCCACAGATAGGGAGTAATTGAAATGAAAACCTCATGTCTCCCTGCTTTCCCGTTTGGGATGAATTACCCATGCAGATACTCCATTGCCAGCTCTGTACTACTGACAGTGCCATTAAGCTTAGCTCCACCAGGGACAAATCTTTTTCTACGCTGAACAGTAATACTTTTATGCTACCTAAGGAGTTTGGCGGTGTTGCATGTGATGTAGGGAAGCGAATACCTATCCCTGTGCAGAAAAAGTAATGGGCAGAGCGTTCAAAGCACACTTTGTTGAAAGTCTGTATGGGTTTCTATGGAGTAACCGTTTCCTTTTCCTTTAGAAGTGCTCTCAAGGAATATCAGCATCCCCAAATTCCCAAATTCTCTGCAGTTGCCTTTAAGCTTACAATAAATATCTGAGTTTGTGCTGCAGGCTGTGTGTAAACGAGCAGATATGGGCAACTGCTGGTAGTTTCAGGGAAAATAATTTACTTAGCAGCGTGCAACTGAAGACACACCATTACACAGTGCCTATAGATACAAGGAACATACTTGGACTCAGGAATGGTTGATTAGCCTAGTCCAGAAAAAGCTTGAAGTGAAATCCATAGAAGTTTGTGCAAATGGTCCTCCCTCTGCTGAGCTATGGGTGCAGCCCTTGGCATGGCACAAGGCACTGCAGCACCATGGTTCTGCAGTTGTTAAACCACCACCAAGGCTTAGAGGGAATTTTACAACTTCTTTTTTCTCCCTTCCCAGTGATAGGCCTCAGAAATGCTGTAAAATACAAACTATGGCCACAGGCGAAAGGAAAATGAAGAGAAAGCAGACCTGACAAACTGTCGTTTCCTCAACTGAGTGTCACCAGTTTCGGTCTCAAGCTAACAAAGCCTCCTTATTTGATCTAGAAGTTATGTTTCTTACCTGCAAATAGACTTGAACTGTGTGTATTAGGCAAAATCTATTCTTAAGTATTTTGCAGCTGCTGGTAGATCAGTGTTTGTATGGTTTTTATTCAGTTATATAACACATAGATTTAAAAAAATCTTTCTGTTGATTTCTGATCTTCTTTATTCTACATATTCTTTCATCTGCACTATATGACCAATAACTCCTGCTACCATAAAACCTTCAACCCTGTAACAGCATGTATGGTCTACATATCCACTATTTTGTTATAAAAACACAAATTCTATTTTGTTCAATAAAACTGCGTGAATCAAGAAGGAATGGCTTAGCCGCTTCTTCTTAACATCTAGAAATGTAAAAGTCCCTTAAAGCTGTATCCCTCTATTGGTTTTGAGGAAAGTGATACTGAGATACAAGCTCTCTTTTTACTAGTACAGAAAATTCCTTTTAATATTGTCTCTAAAGTTTTTACCACAAATAATACCAAGTCATGATTCTTGATTCCCTCATATTCTGTTCTGAGTCCATAAGTAAGTTTTCAGATGGTGATAAAATTGTAAAAGGCAGTAGCCCACCGTTTACATCTTTTTCACCTTCTATTTGCCTTCCTCCCTGTGGAGTTTTGTTAATAGAAATACTTATCAGAAGCAAAATCCAAATATGATAGCCAGGATTAATCGAAATAGACACCTGCTTCCCATTTACGCAAAATATTAGGTTTAGAACAATCAAGGAAGGTGGAGAGGAAATGCTGAGTGACCTGTGAGTGAGCTGAAAAAGGTCATGAACCAGTCATGAACTGAATGCATACATGCCCCAGAACGTATTTTGATGTTACTGGCAGAATACATAGATTAAACTTGGATCTCTTTCAAAACATCCTTGCCTGCAACCAATGCCTGTTTCTCTCCTGTCTAGTTTTAGCCATGCTGATGAAGACACTCTTTTTAATTTCTTGTTTACAGTAAGCCAGGAAATTTGGTTACTTGCCCTATTTTATGACCAATACCACAGACATACTAACTCTCAAGCGGAAGGTATTGTGCTGATCAGACTTGGATCTGGAGCCCTGATCCAGGTTTACTGTTTCCAATGTGCGGCAAGGAGAATCCCTCGAGGGAAATTTTGGGGGTAAGAAGATTTATGTGTGCAAGGTTGGATTTGACTTATAGTAACAAGTCCTCTGCTGTCAGCAGAGACTCCTATATCACTTAACATATAGTTATTGAAGGTTTGCATGAGTAACTCTTAGGATTTCTAAAGTACAGGACTCTGACTTCACCTGTTGGTTGCCACAGACTACTGAAGTCCAGAACTGCAATATATCACACACAGAGAGCTGTCTGCTGAGGAATACACAAGAAAATTCAATCTGAGTGAGCTGCAGCTGGGAACGTTAAAATGGATTAAAATGCCCATGAGATCAGTTGCAGCCAAAGTTAAAATGACCTTAATTTGATTTAGATTGCTCCAAGACTGTTTAGATCCATACCGACATCTGAAAATTGCCCCGATACCCCAATTACTCACTTCTAATTGTTTGCACTAGAGAGCCTGTCTCCATTTTTCCCCCTGTGTAGTCAGTTAACATTATTCAGATAGATTATGCTGACTTAGTGAGTTGGACTAGTTTAGCAAGAAAACAATTACAGGTGCTTGTTTTTTTTTTTTTTTAATTAAAAGTGAGGGACCCCAAACATTTTCTGCCACAAATTCTCTTTGAGTCATTTCTATACCTTGTCAAGAGCTGTTAGGCACAACTGGGCTGCTGGAAGCCTGTAATTTGCCAAACACAATTAAGCAATGCAAGTCCAAAAAAGCTTGGCTACAGAAAGCTGCACGCTAGGGATGGGAGCACTTCCTTTGACAAAGGTTTGGGGTTAGAACAGACTTTTAAAGAGTTTGTCTGACCATAGCACAAAACTGAGATTCCAGAATGTTTTCTCACAGGTTGTTTAGGCGGGTCACAGTCAATTAGACCTTATGAATAGTTCTGCACAGGAAAAGCAGTGAGAATGCTTATTTTTGATAACTCCCCCCAACCCAATTTATCCCTATCTCCAGAACTGCATCAACTAGAAAAATTACTTGCCCAGTGGGATTTCACTGAGACTCATCCACTGACTTTCGTAACACTCAAGGTAGCCTCACAGATCCTGATTATTTTGCACTTCAGAGAACCCTGCAAGGTCCTTACCACAGGCTCAAGAAAACCAAGTATGTTTTGTATTTGTTCTTTTCTTCAGCATTTTGCATTTTGAGTGTTGTTGGTTAATGACATTTTGCAAGCTGTTCACCTCGAAGAAGGGTGAACTATAAAACCACTTTCCAACCGTAGACGGTTTTGTAGTCATACCAAGCTAAGGGCAGCAGTTAGCAACAGTAGCACTCAATAAAACCCATCTAATTCAAGTAAAACTGGCACCAGTATTTTTGCTGTTAGTATGATTGGCCCTTTGGAAATTACTGCATGACACATTGTGCCTCAAGCAATCTGTCTCCTTTTTTGTTGTTGCACTGATTGCAGAGATTTGCTTAGGGACATATTTATTTGTTTTAGAAATTCTGAAAGAAGAAAACGTAACTGAAGACGGATGCAAACTGCTGTAATATCACGTACCGAAGATTTTAGCGGATGTATGAACATCACTGTTTCTATGGTAATTGAGCACCAGTTTTATATACGAAAAACTAAATTCACATCGCAAAAACCAAGTGCACACACACACACTTGCTGAATGCTTTTGGAATCAGTTCAGGATGATTTATTTTCCAACAGTAAATTTCCTACTCATGTAACGTTTGCTAAACACTGTGAGCACTATGTGCAACACTCTGCTGGCTGAACTACACCCTGGGAAGCTTTATATGCCAGGATAGAACAACGTCAGCCAAAAGGTAAAATTGGGGGAAAAAGCCTCACCCTTCTTTTAAGCATCGATAGTCCTCTTGGTGAAAAGGGGAAAACAAGCATGCATATCAAGAACTGCTTATTAGTAACAATTAAGCAATTGGAAGTGAAAAACTATGAAATCCACTTCAGTAAGGTCTAAGAGAATGCTTGCAGAACACAGTGAACAACAGACATGTACTGTTTGATGCTCTCTCTGGAGGGATAAAAAAAGTATGAAAAATGCAAATATATACAAAAGATGCACGATGTTGCAAGCAGATTTTTTGACTGAACAGTGCAACGTCATGGTAGGGCTGCGTAGAGAGGGTTCTTCTAGCATCCCTGATGGACGTTTCATGAACTCTACTTTCCTTACACTAGAAATGGAAGAAAAGCTCTGCAAGAGGATATGAAAACAGGCGACTTTGTAGCTGGCTCCTTACTGACCTTAAGCAATTTGATTTCTGTTTTCATATGCCTGAAGCAGCAGGAGTGCGTTATATGGTGTTTGATTGAGACACATCACACACTGATTATTGAGTATGACAAATAAATTATTTGGGAATTACTGCGGTGAGTAATGTGAGCAGAATTTGCTTTATTGCCTCAGCATATTTGAGCTGGCCAACCTATTACAGATACATCTAATTCTATGCAGACAAAACAACTTAATAGTCATCGCTAACATAGGTTCTGAATGCTATATGTGCGATTTTGTACAAATACTTCCAGGCATGGAAGAAACCCATTACAACTTATAAGGAAAATAACATCCAAACGCAGCCTCTTCAGTGGGCCGCCTACAAAGAGGGAAGCAGGAACACTGATGCAATCAGAAAACACATTTCTCATTTGTAGAAATGTAGCAAGTTGATGTAATCCAGCACGTATGTAACCCTAGGGTGAAGCTGTCAGTAAAATAAGGATTTTCACGAGGTACGAGTGCTGCCTCAAGGCATTTGGAAACACCTTCTCCGTGCCGGCTCCTAACAGCACCTGGGAGTGTAATGAAATGGAACCCGCATTCCGCACCATCTCCTTTACTGCACACCAACTCTGACACCCATCCTGCAAGTGCTTACGTCCATGCTCAAAACTTCTGGCCAAAACAGTCCCACCACTCGTGTGAGGCAAGCAAAGCACGCACACAATTTTGGGCAGAAGCGGAAATCAAGCCTCCTCAGGGTTACCACCTACTTGCTGATGGGTTAGAAATGGGTCCGGTCCTTTTACATGTTATGGTAGGCAAAAATATGAGATTAAAAACAATTGCAGAATCTATTTGTGAAGCACAAAACCTAATAGCAGCTGTAACACTCTCACTAAGCAATAAAGATCTCTCAGAAAAAGGTTTAATAAAAAGGAAAGTAGGTAATAGGAGAAAAGATCCAACTAGTGCTGCCTCATTAAAACAGATCAGGTCACACTTTCCTCTGCTTCTTTATTAAATGCGAAGTTGGAGAACACAGGCAGAAGTAAATACCGAATAATCACTGGCCTTATTCTTAATTCTCTCTTCTGGCAGACCCAAATCATTTCAGCATGATCTCTTTCTGCTTTTGGAAACACAACCATGGGCTTGGAGACCATATTTGGCAAAGGTGGAAACGAAAGGAATGTGCAAAAAAAAGCGCTAAGGGAGTAGTTTACTTTATAAAGCAGTCGTGTTTCTCTCCCTTTCTTCTTTTCCTTTTACAGTTTGTCCAGCCCGTACTACAGAAAGAAAAGATGTGGCTGAAAATCTGAGCTGGGGTTTAGGGGTGAGTCATTAGATATTACAACAGTGCAAGCTAGTGTCACCATGTGCATCACTTGGTTCACACAGATACCGTTAAAAAGATCCTGAACATGAGGAAGAAGTCTTATGTGTTTCCTAGTTTTAAAATATTTTAAGAATAAAATGATGATTTTAACTAATTACTAGCATCATGTAAGAAGAAAGAGCAAATTTATTGATGCTCAAACATGATACAAGACGAACAGGCTTGCAAACCAAAAGCAAGGGAAGAAAAGGCAGTTTCTCTAGTAAGGAGTTAGATTCAAGGCTAAAAGAGTGACTTGGGAAGTGGACAAAAAAACGCACCTCATGAGAGTGAAGAGCCATGAGAACATTCAGATGTTAAGAAAGTATTATGCAAAGATAAACACAGGCTTAATGACTACATAAGGAGAAAAAAACCGATCAATTATAAAAAGAAAGGAAGTTTTGAGTTAACGCAGTTCAGTTTCTGGAAACCATGAGAGCTTTTTTGTTTGCCAAACAAATTACTAAATGAATACAGAATTGCAGAGGTTTCCAGGTCTCTAGAGAAAAATTAGTAGTACTGGCTAGTACCGCTATTTGCTAGAATCTGTTTGGGGATTCTGCTAGAAACACAAGTAATTGCTTTCCATTTTCATGGTAAGCAAATGAAGCTGGTATAGACTGAATTGATAGATGTCAAGCATAATATCCACTGTGTCACGCTTTTAATGTATATTTAATGCGCCTTGGGAGACCCAGCGGGTTACAATGAGCTTTACAAACTTTCAATTTGTCATGGGTGAGCCACAGCATGGGGATCAGTGACCTAGAGGATTTTTTTTTTCTTGGAACATTATTTCTTTTCTTATTAGTTACATAGTACTCTGCAACAACCACAGAGTCACAGTATCCTTCTGAATCCGCAAAGTACTTGTCAGCAGTGTTTTCTGAACTCTGTCTTCCGTTTGGGAAAAGGAGTATCAGGCATTTAGGATCCAACTGCCTTTTCTTTTTAATAAGCTTACTAGTGACGACATCTCTTCTGATGAGGGATAAAAAAGAAAAAAAGACTAAGTGGTTCTGCCAGTTGCATTCTGTATGTTTAAAACTACAAGTGGGTTCAAATTAAAGTTTCAAAAGCATGTATAAGGAAGGAGAGCAAGGTAACTGCTGGAAAGGGAGTCTCAGAACACGAACGGTAAGTTCTCCAGAAACAAGCAGAGAGAAACTGGAAGCTTCACTGGGCACAATCCAGAAACAGCAAATTCTCCTTTCAGCTGCAATAACTCCCAAGTAGTTTGTGGGGTTAGCCCTCCTGACATGATTTCTTCCTGTAGACTGCAAATTTCCTTCTCGCTTACTCCACTGTGCACAGGCCTTCATATGTAACAACTCCATCACGGAGCTGTCAAACCCCTCTCTGTAACATTAGCAATCCCTGTTTCTCTGCAGGAGATAAATCACAAATCTCCTCTCTCTCCTGACAGCTCCTTGCTTACCACAGCACCTATTCTCAGTTTCATGTTTCCCTGAGAAGAAGGCAGAGTGAAAAAGTGATTAACCTTGTGAGCAGAAAACCACAAGAACTCGGTCTTGGACAACTTTTCTCTTTACAGCAGTCACTTACTATCAGCTCATTTAATTTGCCCCAGGAATGAGGAAGTGTGAGCCTCTACCTGTTGGTACATGTGCAGATGAAACTTTGGGAGGTCAAGACAAAGTGTATGACACTGGGAAATCACAGCGATGAATGCCATGTGGGTTCTGTTATGCAAAGCCTTCTTGGGCTGAATATGTGAAGGGTCTTACTCCCTATTCAAAGCAGCATTTGAGGAGCTCCTCCCTGGATTTCTTTCATTCCAGACCGCCTGGTAAATGCAGGTGAGACAGCGCAGGAGGGAGAAAACGTACATAGATATCGTGTTACTGCAGTGCTTTAACATGATCTGCAATTCATGTGATTTGCAACTGCTAAGAAGACGTGGTGGTTTTTTTACTACGATAGCAAAAAGAGAATCCAAAGGGCAGATTTGCTTGCTTGTCCAAACTGATAACGGTGTTTTAGAGGAAGCTTTTATGCAACCACAAATACCACAAACGACAAGAATTTTGTATATTTTTTTCTCTGTTGAGAAAAGGAATGAGCATAGAAATTTTATTAAGAAAAAAACCAAAGATGTTATTATTTTTAAAATTATTAAATTAGGCTTTTATTGTATCTTTCCTATTCCAAAACAGTTTTCAAAAGAAGATATGGAAAAAATGAATTTGTTTTCTAAATGAAATAGCACAACTGCTAAAAAACTGAGTATCCACAACTTCCTCAAATGAGAATACATATACATTAACATGGCGGGAGGAATAATGAAAAAAAAAAAAAACCTACAGAAGTTTTAGGCTCTTATTGCCCTCTGCTGCTTCAAAGCAGGTGAAATACGAAAATATAGTTTATTAACAGACTCTGAAGCTCTACCAAACTAGGATGGCATAAACCTGATATAACCGAACTACTGTCTCTCCGTATTGCCTTTCACATCGTAGGACAGTACCTCATTGTAGTTTTATACGCCTGAAGCCCTTGGCTACTGGGGCATCCTGCAAAGGCTGTTAAAGTCAGGAGGAATTCTGATTGGATCCAATACTGCTCCAAATTTTCCTCAGGTCCAAGCCAGCTTCAGTGCAGGATTTATGGTATTAGATTAGATCGTCCAGCATCATCTCCCAGAAGTCTCAAGTGGACACAACTGTGGATTTTGTTTGTGAAATCACACCTAGTTGAAAACCTTGAATTATTTCATCTCCACTTACAACTGCCCCAGTCTAAAATCTATGGTAAATCCCCATGTTTTACCATCATTCTACCATCCAGCAACAAGGAGGAGAAAATGAGTGAAGAAAATGAGGCAGTAAATTGAAAGGAAATATTCAGTTACTACACTAAGACAAGCCTTGGCACATCCTAAGATAAAAATCAAGGATGGTGTTATTCTACTGGGTTGGTTGGTGTTGTTTTTTTGTTTGTTTTATTCCAAGAACAGTGACAGCTAAGTTCAGTGCTGGAATGTGGTTATGAGAGCTCCCCTGACAAACTGGCAGGCAGCTTCCAGCACAACTCCATTTACAGAGCAAACCAGCATATGTAGCCTCGGGCTGCATTTTCATGGTACAAAGGGTTTGGCTACAATTCCCAGCTTTCCTCCTGGCACCTGGTTTTGACTTCAGGTTCCACCTTTCCCATGACAGTTCAAAAGGTTATGAATTGTCTTTGAGGAGTGTTTAAGGAAAGGCAATACAGATTTTCAAGGCACATGAGCCCACATGTATCACAAATAGAGCCCGCAGACAAATTAGCCGCCGTTGGCACGGGTTAGGTGGAGTGAGCTGCAGCGCCGAGGGCACGGAGCCACGGAGCCCAACTGCCGCCAAACTCGGGCCATTGCAAAGCCAGGGCCTCAGCGAGGAGAGTTCGGGTGTGTAAATTCAGCTGTCAGCCTCTGAAATTTTCTCAGATAGCACCAAAATTTAATTAAGAGCTGATGTGATTTGGGTGGAAGCCCCTCAGTAGCACTGCTTCTGAATAAGCCATTTCATTTTCAAAAGGGTATGGGAACACAGGCCTCTCCCATCTTAGAGAAATATTTTGGAACCGAGTTTGCATTCCACTGACCATTGTTTTCATAGTAGATGGATTTCAACTCAAACAAAAAAAAAGAAATTACATCACAGATTATATTCCTGTAACTCATTAAGGGCAATCACAAATTCAGTGGAAAAGCTATTACCAAATCTCCTAATATTGTGGGATGGTTAATTTGTTTTTCCTCTGCTCTCCAGGTTTATAGAAGGGCAGATGTGCTTGAGTCTTTGCTTGCTATGTGTAAGATGGTGACTGGTTGGCAGAGGGAGAACAGTAAACCGTTGCTATAGGATCTGCCCATTTCTCCAGTTAAAATCGTTGCGTTTTACATCTTGGCAAGCCTCTGGACCCGATTAAAAATGAGCATAATCAAATCAAGAGGCAGATTTACAGCTATTTCATTCTACGTCTCTTCCTCGGAAAAAGAGAAGCCACCTCCCTCTCCTCATTGCATGTATCTTGGAATCTTTTTGGTATCAAAGGCAGGCCAAACGAACATATGGCAGTCGAATTGCTTCTGGATGAGGTCATTTGCAAGTGCGGTCTTTTTTTTCCCCTCTACAGGCATTTACATGCTGTCCTCAGAGTTTGACCATGACATTCCAGATAAAATTATCGCTTTCCTAGCCCTTAGTATCTTGTCAATTTTTTTTTTTTAAGTCAACTCTGGGAGGATAGCCATATCACTGCAGCCTAGGTAACAGATTTCTTGGATTGTAGCCAAAAGGCTGGTTTGTAACTTTTTGCTATGTTTTGGATTAATTTCACCCCTTGAGCTGCCAATGTCACTGGAGTTCTGGGGGTGTTTTCAGGAGCCGTTTTTCTAAGAGTATAAAATGACTGCTGTAGCACAGTTACAGTTTTGAGAAAATCAGGCAGCTCTTTCTGGAAAGAAGAATTAAGTTAGTACTGCAGGAAT
>NW_009705097.1:20073-33853 GCF_000703405.1 Apaloderma vittatum
AAAAATAGAATATACTTCCCAATAATCATCAAGCCAGATAGCATCAACACACATTTCTCAGCCATACAGCATGTAAGCCTTGCTTTGGATAGGTTGTTCTCAAACAAGAAGGTAGATAGGTCTGTAAAATCTACAGCAACCAGTGATGAAATTGCCTATTATCAGTTATTGTACAATCACGTGTTTTGTGATGCATCCTAGCGGTACCAAATATTGCATACAGGGAACAAAGAACTGTAAGAAACAGGTTTTTGTGCAAGCACTAATTATATAGATTTGGTTAGAACTCTAACTGGTGTGCAGAAAGAGACTATAAATATGGAGGAAGTTTTTCTGGTTAAGAAAAGGTTCAAAGGATAATAGACTAGTACTCACATACCTTAAATGATTTCTTGTGTCTCATTAGAAGACATCCTCTGTCTTCACATTTCTGTGGACAGAAATGAATAGTCAATACAGACGAAAAATATAATCTCAGTTACTCATTATTACTCTTAATTAAAAAAAAAAAAAAAATCACATGACTGGCAATGAAAGGCAATATTACTTAAATCCAGCTTATCTTAGATGATGAAATCTACCGAACTGCATATTAGCTCATATTCATGAGGAAAAGGTGCTGCACAAGGGCAGGTAGAGGAAGGGATGAAGGCGAGACACAGGGACTGCACTCGAAGGGCAGTGTTATCTGAGAATTTAGAGAAGCTATTTGGCTCTCATCTTCTCATCACTCCCTACTTTTGGAGCCCTGACCTGCCCCACAGGTGCTGTGAGGCTTGTTAGAAATATCAAGATTTTCAGCTGAAAGGCACTACTAAAAATATTTTTGTTTCCATGGTAACAGACTGTGAAATACAATAGTAGGGCTCTTTGCAGGATATTGCCAAAAGATCAGAGATGAGAAACTCTTATTTCAACCGCTATAGCTGCAGCAGAGCAAAGGACCCACAAAGCCATTGCTGTTTGTGTAACCATGTCTTGCTCTGTTTGGTACCTTTGTGCAAATCTCTTTCTTCTTTCTGTGTCGAATTCCAAAGACAAAATTTCCACGACCAAAGTACAACAGCAGTAACAGTACCTAATACAGTACCTAAGTGTTCTACTTGCATAGGTTTCATCCGAGTTCCCAAAATGCTTTCTAATTCATCAATTTTAATATGACTCCAAGCACCTTTAGAGCCATATCAATATTTAAACTGGAACTATATCAATATACTGAAACTGTAGAGAGGCTGCCCTGACTTACTTTAATAACAACATCATTATGATCGCCTGGGGTAAAAAAGCTTCATAAATATGCACCCACAGATAGGATTCAGAATTCATACCCAGCTTCCTAAGCAAAAGTTGAATATTTTGGAACTGCCCTTAGGGTTGTAGAGTGGGATTTAGTGGGAATTATGAGGAGAAGAGCCATTACTGGAATCAGAGCATTGTCATTCGACAGCCTGAATAGAGGTTAGACCTAACTTTCAGCTCCATTCTTCAAACTCTTTGCATAAAACTAGAAATAAACTGGAAATCTATCATCCTGATCTTGTGAGAGCCACGCTTGCTCATTATCTCTAACTTGAATAAACAATCATTGATATATTGTTTCTGACTGAATAATCTAGCTGGAAGATAATATAAGGAAGGTGGCTTCCAACCCTTTAAGTTATCCAGTTTTCATCTCTAAAATTGGTCAGTGTGCCAAGGCTTCATACAGAAACGAAGGCTAAATACAGCTAAGTGGGGACTTTTCTTAGGAGTTTATCTTTTTTAATGATTAAAACAAGAGACTATTTGAATGAAATTTCATCCACTGTTTGTCCTTTGTGTGGAGTGACTACATGCAGAAAAGATTCAGTTTATTGTTAGTCTGGTTGGAACTGAACAACTGTGGGCCAGTGTGCCTTGTTCAGCTATTCAAGAAATAACCTTCAGTCAGATCTTTTTTACAAATATCTAATTGGCATCTCATCCTAATATAATTAAATCAGCTTCAAACACTCATTTAGTTGCCAAGTTGTTTGAAGTGCAGTAGAACACAGAGACATTGCCAGGGAGAAGATGTGGTTTGACAAAAGAAAGAAGTATAAAACTTCAAGCCTAAAAAGAGCAGAAGCATTGTACTGAAAAAAAAAAGTAAATAATAGTCTTGAAGTAATAAGTGAGGCTTTGTCACTTAACAGCTGATATTTCTAATAATACGAAAGCTCTGACACAGACAGAGATTCACATTGGTTGTTCCCTGTGAAGCATCTAAATCCAATTATTTTGTCTATTTTGTCAGGTCAAAAGTTCTGCAATTCAGGATCTAAAGTTCAAAGCCAAAGTCCACAACTGAGTTCTCTAAAATGGGTGCATTCTCCAAAGGATCTAGTAATTACGTGATCTCAGGAAAAATGTTCTTTAAAGAAGGAATAAACAACGTTCAGCTTTGAAACTGCAGAGCTGATGAGGCCAGACCTGAAATCAGTGGGTGCCTGGAGAATGGAAGGTTTGGCCATTCAACACTCGTTGCAATATAAAGGGGTACATATAAAAAAAGGAATTTTACGGGAGCAGTAAGTACATACCTGTCATCTACAATTACTATACATTTTCTGGTCTGGCAAATCACTGTCTCTATTGGTTGACCCACTCTACTTTTGAGGCCTTTACATTCACCAAGGCACTTAATCATGTGATTTCAATGGGATGTAAGCACATACTTAAAGTTAAGCCCATGTAAGTCCTTCGGTGGAAAGGGATTAAGTTAAGCATATGCTTAAATGCTTTTTCAATTGCAACCTACGCTCCTTTGGCATTTTGCCTATTCTGCAGGATTAATTTCATGGTTTGTTTCCTGTGTCTACACGTAATTCAGTGTTTATCTTGGTAAAATACCACTCCACTTAACATGGATATACCAACATCAGGTATGAAAAATAAAAAATTCATGCTTTAAGAACTTTTTCAAACTTTACATAACTTACCCAAGGCATAAGTCCAGTACAGAATATGTATTTTTTCCCCTGTAACTTTCAAATTGAGGATTATCAATGATCACATTTGCTGGGAAGTACACCTTCCCCTTTCTTCTGCTCCTTTCCACATTCATCACCTGTTATTTTTCTGAGAACACAGAAGACCTCCCTCAACATCCGACCTCAGCTGATTTTTCATCTCCCAGAACAACCACTGCTCAGCACCTTGAGGCATGTCCCTCCTGTCCTTCATATATTACTGAGACAAATGAAGGAATTACTGAGTAAAATTTGGCAGGAGAGGAGGTTGCAATAAGAGCTCTTGACTGTAAAAACAAAGGAGTCAGTTAAATTATTCCTCTGTACTTCTCTGTAGCAATTAAATGTCAAAGCTAGAACTGCACTAGCTATGATCCAACACAAAGAATCTTGAACTATTTTATTTTAAAATAGCATAGGAGTAAAAGTTACTAAGAAATTAATCTACATTCCTAATATAAATATGCTACCTAAAGGAAAGAACACATTTTAAAAATTGTTGCAGTGGGATCAACACAGTAAAAATAAAAAACAGAAGAAGAAAATATTTTTTAAAATATTGAAAATCTAAATTTTAGCAATTGCAGCAAACAGCTAAAACCACTCAGCATCTCTGAAAACTGATCTCGCAAGCATCTAAAGAGCATTCCAAGTGCAGCTGCACAGGTCTTTCATGGACTTGAGAAACACAAAGGCAAGCAAATGCAGTTTTAAAAATGTTTTTATTAGATGAAACACATCCCATGCAAGGACTTAATTTGCCAGTTTCCAGCCCAGACTGAATTTTTATAGCTGAATTTGAACCTCTTGAAAATAAGGGGTTTTATAATGGAAAGGCTGACACAAGCTTGACTTCAGTGATGAGAACCATACCATCATATTTTCCTGTCTTTCTGGAGAAATTAGGAATGGTTTCAAGTGGTAGAGACCAAAATGATCAGTAGCTCCTTAGACATATTTTGAAGAAGAAAATAACTTTAGAGTGGCAAATAAAATCACAATATAAAACAGGACATAGAATGGCACATAAAATAGATATTTGCCAGCATCATGGGAAATAGCAGGAAAGAATTCTGCTTTTCCTGGAGGCAGACTTTCTTTGACCGTGCACTGAGAAGGAAATTTAACTCGAAAACAGTCAAACTACACTGAAGAAAAATAGTAGTAAGTGATTGTCACACCAGAGCAAAAGTTCGATTTTAATTATCTTTTGAGCAGGATGGTGTATAATATCAACCAGAAATCAGTTCTCTGGAAATTCTAGAACATGATCACTATTTTCATTAGGATTTCAGCAAATATCTCCAGGCTTCCCTGCAGCTGCTTGCAAAAACAGGAGCACTGCAACACTTGAGCAGCTGGATTTCTACAATACTGTGGGAAAATTGGGTATTTGAACTATCATTTTAAGTCTGTGCTTACAAAACCTTAATCTTCTTATGAAACAGTGTGACAAACATTTTGGAGGGGCTCTTTTTAAAAAGAAAAAAAAAACAGAAAAAAACCCCCACCAAAACCAACGCAATCCACATCTGTTTTTTAAAATACTCTTCCCTTATGTTCACAATTGCCTTACATTCCTTGAGGAAATGACTGGGTCAGGTGATTTTTCCCTTGGGTAACTGCTCCTTTTTCAGGTGGGCTATGTGAGCATGCTTTGCAGGACAAGGCTGAAGAATCCACAAGGTAACTGAGACACCTGGAAGCCAGGAAGTGATAAAAGCTCCTGAGAGACTAAATATACCGTTATCAGGCTGAAAGTCCACTGAAATCAAGTCTACAAGCTAAGACCTAGCAAGTAAGGCCTGGTGGGCAGGGAGAGAGTCGTGTATAAATGCTTCTTCTTTTCTGTTTAGTTAATATTCAAGATCTATTTAAAATAACTTCTTTTTTTTTTCTTAATAAATCCTTTTGGGGTTGAACTGCAAAACTATCTTTGCCTCCTTTTAGGGAATTCACTGTCTAGGTTCTGCTTGACTTGGGATACTCAAAGTTTCAGTCTGCAAGATGTACTTGTCACAGTGACTTCGGGTGACAACAGGAAAAAGAAATTGATGCAGAGATTTTCTTTGTTACCATATTCCCCAACTCCACAATGGTGTTGATTTTCAGAAAAGCAACTGAGTGACTGAATGGAAATTGAAGGTTTGTTTTGGAAATTTAGGACACAAGTTAGGCAAATAAACAAATGCTCTAGATCAGAACATTTAAACCGATGCCAAAATAAACTCAGACGGATACTGTAGCAATTCAGGCTCTGAAATTATATCAACAAGAGTGTTCCCAAACTTTTTTACTCTTAAAACAATACCAACAACAACAGAAAGTGACCACAAGCACTGTATGAGTGATCTCATAGTTAATTCTTTAAAGTAGTAACAGCATAAAGCATGGCTAGCGTATGTTGATGAGATATGATCCATTCCCTGGAAGCACAGCACATTCTCTAAGTGCATCAGTCACGCAACAAAAGGGAAATTTTCTAAAAAGCCATCTAGGCACAACTTTGCTTCAAAGACCAGAACTCTTCTTCCATTCCCTCATCTCCTTGGTAGTTATAAGCCATCTAAGAACAAGACCAAACTGTTTAAAACATGCATTTCTAAAATTAAAGAGGACAGTTGTTACAAATGCATTCTAAATTTTTATGCTGCAAATACAGGGCTTTGAAGAAGGCTTCTGTGTGTAGCTGCTGAGAAATGAACAGGTCGTGAGGGGAAGGGCCAGTGCAAGAGGGGCAATTTGCTGAAATGAATTAAAATGGGTTGGACAAACCTGAAAATGAGCACTCAGGTAAATTACGCTGCTCTAAGTTCATGTCACCTCACTGAAGTCCATGGAGATGCACTTGGTTTTGCCCTCATACAACTGACACTCTTACAAACCCTCCCGGTGAGGAAAAACTTACCCCTACACCTCCCCAGACTCTGAATGTACAGCAACTACTGCCTGACATTCTGCACATTTCATTCCTGAATTTCTCCAAGGAACTAAATTTTAATGATCATTGCTGAAAGCCTTTGCTTTCTTTATTGTTACCAGGGTAGAGGTCCATTTCATATTACATCCCTTCTGCTTGTTTGGAGCTAAGCGCAGAAGAGAAGGCTGCCTAGGAACGACAATATGAGCAAACACACCATTTGTGGGAGACTGCCACACTTGAAATCAAAAAATATCCAAAAGTAGTACAAGGTGAAATAGAAATCACAAAGAGCAACAAGGAAATTTTTCTCAGATTCAAAACCTGCATTGCCTTTTTCCTCTACTACTTTTAATTTTTCTGCACCTCTGGGCTTTTTAGGTTTGATCATATCTGGAAGCAAAACACTGACTTTTGCCAAAAAACCTGTTGTCACAGGATTTCCAGTACATTTTGGAAGGTGCAAAAGATAGTTCATTGCATGCGAGTATCTGTCTGTTTATTCAGTTAAAGGTGAAACCTCTCGGCCTTTAGAGATTCCTCCAGTGAACATGAGCCTAAAGCAATTTCCTTCCTTGTATGGAAGAGTCAGGGTCACCTTCAAGTTAAGCAGAATCCAGAAGGATTTTCAGCGTAGGTTTGTGTCTTGCAATTTCTACTTACTTCATTTCCTTTCTGTGATTTCAAAATCAGGAAAGTAGAGTTTACCACGGCAGTCGAAGGCAGGCAAACATAGGAAACTTTGTTAATAATGCTAATAATCGAAAAGATCCGATCTTGCTTTTTATTTGAGGTTTCTGAGAAAATCAGTCTTATATATCCTCTCCAAAAACCGATGTTCATTAATCATAGTAATGTTTATTTTTCTAAAGACTAAATATCTCATACTGCTTTTGGATATATGCACAATTTTTTAACAAATTTTGAGGGCAGCATAATGCACTCAGTTGTCTGTTCTGTGTTACTGCTATAGGCTGGATTAGCACCTGCATACAGACAGACTCTTGACAAAATGCCAAGCTGAAGAAAAAATAAAAATCAAGTAGCATAAAAAAATACACATTTTCTGGGAAAAACACTAAGCCTACAGATCTCACTTTAAATCATTTATAAAACAACCTTTTAAAGGGGATGATCCAGGCTATTACTTACTTGGGATTCATTATCTGGCTTTTTTTTAAAAAAAAATATTTCCAGTGGCACAGAAATCCTTCAGAAATGTCCTATAAAGTCATAGCAGGTGGTTGTCTTGCTGAAAATACATATGAGATGTTTTTTCAAATTTCAGCATCTCTCCTGTACTTCAAAGTGAGCTTTAGTAACCTTTTCAAATACTCGCAGCAGTAATCAATGTGCTGAGATGATCTTATACTGAAAAATAAATGACTCAATGTTGCTATCCTTGTTTTCAGTTGCTAAGAAGCTGGATCTTAGATATTATTTCTGCTTTTAGGTTCAGTGCTTCACTGACTGCTTAACTCAAAAGAAAGTTCTTAAATCTATTATTAAGGGAAGAAATGAAGTGCAAGAGGATTATATATGATCTAACTTGGTTATTAAATGTGACCTCATTTAACTCCAGGAATATCATCAACTGTTTATTGATAGACCTATAGGTACATATAGTAGATAAAGGTCATGCACATACGTAAGATGTGCATATAAAGCATTATGGGAAACAGATAAATATGCTTAAGACTTCACGAACATGGGATTCATGTTGACAGTAGAAGAAAATGCTGTTCCACAAGATACAAAAATGACCTATCTTTCAAAGTGTGTGTTAATAAAAAAACCTACCTCCCAATATTTCTGCTTTTCACATTACTTCCTAATATGAGCTGGTTTTAATTCACAGTCTCTTCTAGACAGTGCGAGTTTTATTGTGAAGCCTAGTTTCTGTGTGCAGCAGATTTCTTCCAATTCCTATAGCAAGTCTTATAAGAAAAGGCATTCGACTGAACTTGAAATGTTTTTGCTGGCCTTTTTGGGTAGCACCCAGTTATGGCTCTTGACTATATCGTAACACTTTTTCAAGTACTACTTCTAGGAACTGTGAAATCATTTGATACATGTAAACATAATTCCTGGAGGGTGCATGATTAAGTATAAGCTACAGAGCTGAGCGAACCTGTCAGAGCAGTCCTGAAAGGAACTCCTATGTTGCAAGGGTCAAAAATCTCTTGGAGTTTTAGAGCTTGACATTTTGGACTACTCGGGGCTCAACCTTCCAGTCACCACATGTGACTCAAAACGCAACCTGAGTTCAAGAGCCTTACGGTTCACAATAGAAAAAGAAGTCGATGTTAATGCAAAACCTCTACTAAGAAATCTATGTTAAGAACTACGCTCGGGCTCTTGGATCTGCCAGTGTCACAAGCCACATCCACCTCCTTGAACCCTTCTGGGGTGTGCCCTCTCTTTGCATTTCTTCACACACACAGTGTTTTCATAGCTGGCCTAAACTTTTGATGCTTTTTTAAAAGTTCATCCAGATGCTTCTCATGAAGCAATCTTCTCTGTATTCCAGCCTCCTCATGCTGCTTGTGATTCCCTTCTCCCATCCCTGCCTCATCCTCTCAAGGCCATTTCTGCACCCTCTGTGCAGGTGATCCATTTTCATCAGGTCTCCAGCAATACACACCCTTTCAGTGGCAGAGATACATCCATTCAAAAGAAAAAAAGAAAAAATGTCTTCCCAGTTAGAAGCTTTTAATTGTTTTGGAAGATTCTCCAAGCACCTTGGTATTTAAATGACTGGGTTAACCAACTAATAAAAATAATGGGAGACAATAGGAGCAATAAAGGCAACAAGAAACTCCTCAGTAAAAGAGCCTCCCAAAATAAAAATTAATTTGGCACCAAAATCCAACTGACAGTTATGTCAGTTAAGTAGCTCTCTATTGTCCAGTGAAACATCGCACACAACGCTGCTGCTATTTATTGGCTGTGAGTCAGAGCCAATTGTCAGCCCCAGGTAACCTTTGAATACTACAGCAAACCTGCAACTAAGTTTAAAAAAGTCCTTCCCTCTTGGTATCAGTTGGTTGGAGGCTTTTCTATTCAGACCTGAGCTTTGCCACTGTGCATCCAGCTGAGCTTTGGTTAAAAGCGAGAAAAAGAGGAAGAAAACAAAATGGGTGTAACTACTTTGGGATTTTTCTGGGTGGTAAAAAACCTGAGGGCAAAGCTTGTACACTTGTGAAGCAAATGGAAAGCTTGGCCAAGCTGTTACTTTATTAACAAGTAAAGAGGAAAAAGAAGAGATGAGTTCATTCTGCTGAGATGAAACCAAACCTTTCGAAGCCTTTAGGCATTCCACTTGAAGCAATTTAGGGAAGGTTGACTTCAGGGAATGGCTGAGGCAGCCTGACCCTCTGCCACCACAAACGGTGCCTTTCACACTGCTGCACACTCCCAAAACATTGTCAGTTATGGTTGATGTTATATTTTGACCAAGCGCACATTCTTTAATACTTCCAGTCGTAATTAGATTACTCTGAAATTTTTGGCAAGTCTAATAGACAAGATCCAGAACAGATAGTTCTCTAGTCAAAATAACCGTTGACTTCAGTAAATATATTGCAATACCGGTACCAAAAGGCAAGGACTATTTGTTCAGTGGAGACATCACATGTTGGTTTAGCTCATATTTGAACAATTGTTTTGAAATTCTCCTTCCCTCAAGAATCTAGGCTAGTCTTATTTCCTAGGGGCTCGAGGACTTGTACCCAGCATATACTAGTCCTAGCCAAAATCAAGTACCTCGATGGCTTGCAAGTAAAACCTTCAAGTGGCATGTTTGGAGGAAGCCAGCTCCTGAAATAGTTAGTAACAACTTACAAAGCATCCTGCTTTTGCAGACAGGTTTTTACAGCCATTTGTTGACTTGGTAATCATATTCTGGTTGTGGTGCAGCAAAAAAAGAAATTGTCCCAGGTTTTCATTGAGTTATTTGAGCACAAGACAGATCTGTAGGGCAAAATATGTGGCAAGACTGTCAAGGGTAAAAAAGGAAGCTGGTGTGTAATTTTCATTATTAACAGAAGAGCTGGCTGCTATGTCAAATGCATAAAGTTTCATTATTTTTATACTTGAAAAGAAACACTTAACATTTAATTAACATAGTGCATTCTGACCACACAGTAAATCCACAGGCATTTAAGATTCTTGCAGTAGCAAGAATGGTACGTGCTCTGATTGATGGGTTTTTAAAAAATGGAGTGAGCCAGAAGTTAAGGGCAGGGATATTTTTGAAATATTCACAGTGGCAAGACAGTGAAGAAAAAATAAACCACACTTCTCACAAGTTATTAAGTTTTTTACTTTGTCATAGCAAATTGGATTTGCTTGGATTTAGAGCAATTGGGCCTAACCACCGGGAGACTTTCAAAAGAGTAAATAATATGTCTGATTCAAAAATGAACAGCTGGGGCACAGAAAAGTCATTTGGACTCAAATACTGAATTCATAAGGTAGAAGCATTTTCCTGCAATCTCATAATGGCATCATTTGCATTAGAAAATAAGCAAAGTATGATGTTTCTCCTGCTCTGACAAGCAAGTAAGTTCAAGCACAAAAATATCAAGTATGTGTATCCATATCTGTTTTACTAACTACTTATTCATGAACACAGTATAGTCCTAGGTAGAAATTAATCAGACAGCAAAAGATGACATTTGCTCGTATCATCTGTGCCAAATAATATTGCTTCTGGTATTATTACTCAGACTGAGACACTGCAATTTTTAAAAGATTCTGAAACTCAAATATATTAATATTTAAAATGTACTTTTAAGGAAAAGCATAGTTCTTCCCTTTCAAATCATCCCTGTTATGTACTCATTCTCAAATATTTCATCAAACAAAAATAAACTGTTTATGCCTACCTGTTGTCCATCGATGTCTGACAGCCAGACATTTTTTAACTCCAGGATCAGAATTTTCAGAAAAGCATTGCCAGAAGCAATGAACAATGCAAGACAAAGTTCTGGTTTTCATGTAATGAATATTTATGAAGCCTTTCTCAAAGAACTTGCCCTGTTCTTTACAGTATATCCCTGCTCATATTTAAATATGATTGCTTTGCTGAGATGTTTTTGTTGTTCATATCACAGAACTTGCACGGAATCATGTTTCTTGGAGCCCACCTATTTTCCTGTTTGTGAGTGAAGCAGCTGAAGTGTTTTTAAAAGGCACAATCCACTTTGGGTACTTCCCTAGAAGGAACATTTTGCTAGAAAGTTTTAACTTGACTTTCTGAGAAAGCATTCCGTTAACAATATCCCTCTAGCTCTGACGCAAATCAACCTTTTCTTTATTACCAGTGGCCAGAAGAAGCTGCACCTTATCTACATCAGAATGCACCGTGAAGAAGCAGGAGGAAAAACTATTGTTTGTGTGTTGAATCCTGATGCAGAGAAAAAAAAAATAAATAGTACAGTGCAGGAAAAAAATAATAAGGTAGATTCAAAAGTTAGGTGACACCTTGTAAGGCCAGTAACTTTAAGAGAAGATGTCCTTACATTATAATCCTGCTTTAACTTGAGATGACTCATGTATCAGGAGAAATGTCAGAAAACGGTCTCAAATACTTCTGCATTCGAGTCCAACATAACCTGAAATAGGTTGTCCTGCAGGGTAAACGGCACAGAGAATGACATGCTGGCAGTGTGCCAGTCTGGGAATTTCTTCTCTATCTGAAATGCAGTTAAGAACCCTATTAAGAAATCTAACTTGTGTACATGTCTACTAAAACCAGCTGAATATTTGTGGTATTTTTTTCTTTTAAATGAAAATACACAGTTAGTGGAAGCTAAATCAGAATTTGAGAAGTTCAGGATGGAAGGGACCTGTGGAGAGCAGAGCTAGCTTCTCACAGATTCAAATGGGAGACAGTTACTGGAAGTATTTTATAACCAAATTGCATGAGGAAAACGAATTATAAACTAAAGCTTTAGCTGCAACCAGCAATACGCAGTAGGTCCTCTCAGAATCAATTCTGAGTTTAGCAAAGACACATGTTTCACCTCATCTCCTGTACTGGAATTTTGGGCTAGGTGAGAAAGGTCCCAGTCACGGCTGGCCTAGGTACACAGCGGACTGGCCAGCAGAAGAGCCCTCGGTGAAGACGTCTGGGGCAGTCGGTGTTCCCACATCAGCATTAAGGCAGCTGGCAAACCACTGGCAGGAAGCTCAGGGTTGTGGCTGCCCGCATTTGGTTGAAACGCCGCAGAGCTTTTGAGTTCACTTCCCTGCCTTGTGATGGCTCTGCTGAACTGTGCCAGGCCTGTGACCACTGAGGAGAACCAGCACATTCCTGTACCTCTAATTCCAGAGGCAGAGCGAGAAAGTCAGAGTTGCCCGTCAGTGTATCACACCACAGCAAACAGCAGCACACCACACCATTTCGTCAGAACAGAAATACTACCTGAGGTTCAAGAAGAGAAAACAGAAATCCTGACACGGTTCAGACTGAGAAAACTCTGCTATCCTTAAGCCTTATCCTTAAGCTCCTCAGTGGGCCTATAGCAGGAGCACTGAAATACGCTACCTGCTCTCTGAAGCTGTGTTTGGCCTTTCTGATACAAGACTGCCACAAAGAATCAGACATTTTATATTATGGACTATTTAGCTCATTTCTGAAAACTATAGGAAAGATTTTTGTTCTTCAGTGACTTGATCTCATTGTGATAATAAGTTACCAAAAACTCATTTCAAATTTACAACCTCATTACTAAACCCTAAATCACCCAACACCAGAAAAAGCATATTTCTTTTTTAGTGAGGTAACTCCAAGCATATATTCACATCTTAGTGTCATCTGCTAATTAATTAGCACTGGGTCCTCTACCACCTACTGATTACTGTCTGACATAAAACATGGAGTCACTAAAAATCTTGAACAGAAATCCTATAAATGATTCAACAGCAGATCTTAAACAACTTGCCATTTACTTCCTATGTTCCATGTATCCCTGCATAAATACTATGCTTAAATAATTTGCATATCATGTTCCTATGTATGAAACATGCAAAGAGATTTTATTTCAACACCAGCCTGCTGAGACTCAGGTCTTAACAGAACAAAAAATTCGGACATTATGATCTTAAGGATATCATATCTTAGGAACTCAGTAATATAGAGCAGGACACATACCTCCTCACAGAGTATATGTGCAACCAATTGAAATTAAAACAAAAATAAAAAGAAGTAATTGCTGTGAGGTGAAATTACTTCCAAGCCTCTACCTAGTACTTGTTTAAAAAAAAATTAAATTTAGGATAATCTCTCATTCTGTAAAAACGACGACGACTCACATTTTTTGTTGTTGGATAAGCAGCTTTGTATCTTGTTGCCTTTAATCAAATTTTACATACACAGATCCAGCTTCCCTAAGTTCCAGATCGCGCCATGTGATTGTTCTGTCCTTGTCATTCTCTTCCATTCCCTGAGTCTTTCTGCCATTGGCCTATTTTATCAGCAGTGACTCGATGTTTGCTGAGAATATCACTTGGCCTGGTGACTGATCTCTTCTGCATAACCCACACTTCGCATCTTGCACTTAAACAAACAGTTCCATTGCTTGAGTAATTAAGTTGGAAGCTCTTTCTTGATATTTTTATTTGTTTATTGGAGTCAACTATCATCAGCATTTCTGCAAGACAGAAGACTACATCAATGAAGAAAATAACCCTGAAGAGATAAAATGATTCAGTGCCTATAAAAGGTACCAAGCTCTGTCATCCAGCTGGATTTCTTTTATAGAATTCTGCTCTATAAATCCACTTACGGTTTAATACTCACATCATTGCGTAAAATCTCATTATCTGCGAGATAACTGGACGGTTTTATGAGGAGAGGAAGAGC
>NW_009705097.1:33884-35148 GCF_000703405.1 Apaloderma vittatum
TGGGACCACTGGGTATGTTGGAAAAGTGTTTCATTTGAGAACTGTCAGGTCAAATTGCTTCCACTTTTTATGTTATCCAACTGAAAAATATTAGTATGTGTGCTAGGAAGAACAACAGACTAAAATAATAAAAACAAGTTCTCTTTCAAGCTTAGGGGTTTTGTCCAGTATTTGAGTTTAGTAGTTGTTACAGATGAGATATCCAGCAGAAGAACCTTTCTCGTTGAAAGCCAGCACAAAGCAAAGCTTGAGTAAGCAATAGGCAGAACTGCTGCCAGCCGCTCAGCGCAACACAGCATGTTTGCAGGGCTGAGACAAATGGAGGAATAAAGGGACTATTCTTGATAGTACTGTAAATATTCTTGTCACACCAAAGTATCCTCAGCAGCTTAACAGAGGGTCATAAAACACAAAGATCGACAAGTCCTACCTTCTGCCACATTGGGTTTGGCAGAACCCAAATAATTTACAGATTATATAACGAAATTACCTCACTCATCCTTGAAATACAGCAATCTCTGGGCTGAATAGAGAGAGCCCTTCGTATGATGCAGTTACTTAGAAAAGAAAGATTCACTTGGGAGGAAAAATCACTGGTTTGCTACTCTGCTTTTCTGTACAAGATTTAATTTAGGCTCTACAGTATTTCATCATACCTCTGCCAACCACAAAGGACGTAGATTGCAGGTGAATATGCATATTCTGTGTTGAACTGTAACAGTTATATGTTTTGAGTGGTGACCGATGTCACTGTCCAGGTTACACATTACCAAATGACAGACTTAGCAAGAATCAGAGATGGAAATAGCTGGAGAATAAAAAGCCACCCATCTTCCACTGCTCTCTCCACATGAGCAAGCGTTGTCACTGCATGGTTTGAGGTTTACAGCCTCTTTGCACACGTTGATGTGTGAAAAAGCACAGGAATCAACCCAAATTGTGTCAGCCTTTTGATTCTGTCTCAGCTTGGGCTCCAGGGCAGGGCCTGAGTGTTACAGAAGGAGAGTTCAGCCTGACAGCCTCCTGGGGTGAGCACTTTGGCCTGTGCCCATTCCCGGTGACATTCAGTTCCCAGGCTTCAGCGGTGAGTACTCACGGAGTGGGATGCAGGCCAGATGACGGCTGGGCTGTCAGCGGACCCCTCCCAACCACTCCCTTTGGAGGGGACCCTTGTGAGTCCTCGCAGCCCACCACCTCCATCACACCGCAGGGAAGTGGCCAAGTAGAAGCAGTACACACCTTGGCGGTAAATCCCGCGCTTGCC
>NW_009705097.1:35179-50861 GCF_000703405.1 Apaloderma vittatum
CCCTCTACACCTGTGTGGCAAGTCCTGGTGCACGATAAGATAAAGACTGGGGAAAAGGAAAGGTTCTTTTCCATAATTCCCAAGAGGAAGGAAAAATAAAAGCCAAGCATCCTAGAGAAAAGCAGCTGTGCTGAGCAGCTGGCAGGGAGATCTCTTGGTGCTAGCTCCTGGGAGGTCTGTACAAAGTGATTTTTTTTGAAAACAAGCACCTTAGTGGAGATAGTTTGCTTTTGGAGTCTGGGTTGCCAGGTGCAGTGCCGGTTTCTTAGACTCAAATGCCTCAAATACTATTAACTGAGCAAGACAGTGCATTTCAAGTGTTCAGAAGAAAAGGCTTTTAAGCCAAAAATCTGTCTTGGAAAGACCGCTTCAGTGAATCAAGTTATTTCCATAACTAAATGCTTACCTTCTCTCTTGCCTCATTCGAACTGACTACCTGTTCAATACTAATCTCCAAAACCACTCATTAAAACTACGGAAATTCTCTAGTGCCCTTCATCCTCACTCCCTAAAAATGACTAATCAGCTTTTGTGAGCAAAAAACTCTCAAATATAAGTCACTGTTGGGGAAGCGTAACTCCTAATCTGCTCCGGAACTGCGTGCAGGAGAACAGCAAGCTGGAACCATGAATCTGTGGAGCACTGTTCGCTTCACATCACAGTGCGACAAAAAGACGCCCATAAGATTTTAATATACAGTAATTACAAGCAGTAAATCCACACCCTTGGTTACTGTGTATGTGCTTTGCTGGATAAACAAACATTAGTATGAAAGTCTCCGGCTGTAAAATTTTAGGTCGTTGCGAACAGGTGAGAGTAGAAACAAACTTTGCCATGGTACTGGCTGTAATTTCCATTATGAACAGCATATGGCTTCCTTGAAGTGACTTCATCTGCGGTCAGATCGAGTAGACTAAAAAATAGCAAAGCCTTCACTCCCGCATCACAATCTAACAAGGCTGGCAATCTAGTTACAGAGAAGTTAAGTAAATGGTCAAAGGCAGCAGAGCAGAGTGGGGGAAAAGCAAAGCAGATAATGGTTTCTGAAGAGGTGCACATGTGGGAACAATACCCCAAAATTTTCTCAGGTTGCTCACTAATACAGAACCATTGGCCCTATCATCATTACACTTATGCTACAAGTCTTTCCATGATGTTATTTTTTGGTAGAACTAACTGAGAAGTTATTCAGAATACATAAATTTGTGTGTGGGTTGCTCACAAGACTGTTTAATATTTCAATAAGTTCTGATTTCTCCTTACTATTACCTCTTTGAAAGGTTTTGAATCTTACTTTTGAATCTTACTTTTTCCTTTGGCACAACTGTGGGAGGTTGCCAAAAAAGAGCAATTTTTACAGCTTTGGCTCCTTTTGTTTTTATTTATGAAAACCTATCATGCATAAACAAGTCTCCTGGTTTTGTAAATTACAGTAAATATCTAGGAATGTCAAGTAGTATGTCGGTACTGTGCCACTGGAACAGAAAGAGCAAGATGTTCTTTCATTTAGAATAGAGAACAAACTGCCTACCGGGCAATAGAATCAGCACAAACAAGTAACAGTTTCCTAAGTGAAGCCAAAAAATAAGCAAGCTGAATCTTTGTACTTCCAAAACTAAGCCCATGGTACAGGCACAAGACAGTATGTCTCTTAAAAATCATTTGATTTTTGTTTCTGCTTTCTCATTTAAGCAGCAACGCATTTACGCCTGTTCCCCATATAAACCAACTGGCATATATGAAGAAAATCTCCCTAGCTTTTTATGAGCATAACACAAACTGCACAGGTTTTATAGATTTGTTGACACATGTTTCCTTGCCTCATTTCCATGAAGAAACTCACCTTGTTCTAAAGCCTGAATTTGGTAAGGCAACAGTAGCAAGTCTACAAAAAACCAAGCCATGCTCAAGGGAATCCTGATGCCACAACAGCTCTGCCAGGCACAAGGAAAGAAAACACAAAGACTGCAGAATGAAAAGCAATCAAAATAACTGATGGAGAATAAGGAGTAAAAAAAAAATTTTAAAAAAATATACATAAAGGTATTTTAGCTGGTTCAGCTAACAAGACCACTCTGTTAAAGCCTTGTTAAATCTCAACTGTACCACCTCTGACTTATATGTGGGTGTGCTGGTGGCCTTTCAGAAATTGTCAACGTGGGGGAAATCTGCTTTCAGGATCCATGCGCCAAGTTACATGGACCACAAGGCTAACTTGCACAGGTGATTTCAGCCTTATTTTTAATTCTGTAGAGTCCAACTGGACAGAATATGTATTTTGTCCTTTAAAAAGCCTTAAAATCTACATCATATCAGCCTCTAGTCTTAATTGCATTACTCTTATACATTTAGAAGCTTTGGAAGACGCTTTTGTCAGAGTACATACAGAGATCTACATTTTCTTTTTTCCTCTGCACTGCCGCAGATCAGCGCTAGTTAAGGCAGGCACAAGTAAGGAGGGAAACAGAGCTTTCAAACAAAAATCAATGATATACTTTATTAGGACAACAAACTCCAAAACTCAGAATACATAACCGGGGCCAAAATAGAGAGATGAACAGAAGCCTGTATGATTTTGTTAAGGATAAGTCATGCCAAACCAATTCAATTTGCTTGCAGAGCAAAGTAACAAGTCCTGCAGAAAGAGAAAAATTTGAAAAAGCTTTCGACATTTTTTGAAATGAAACAAGTATGAAGAAATAAAAAGAGCATGGACTAGAGAAAAACTTCATGTTGCGAAAAGCACTACTACAGCAAGATTGGCTCAGGAGGTTTTGGAGTATCTCTCCTTGACAACTGTGTCAGGAATGACAAATACATTTGGTACATCCTTGGGGAGAAATTGGAATGGACTAAATCTCTTTAAGTTCCTTCCAGACTGTTAATTCTCTGATTTCATGGTACATTCCTTTATACCATAGAGCAACATATGTAACTTTTTATTGTTTAGAGCAATTCTCTTGGGAATTACGCAATTTTCTTTTATTATTTACTCTCATTATAGACCATCCACTTCACATTCGTTATAAATATTGTAATACTGCCCTCTCCTACTTGCATTTTTTGCTTTTATTTAAATTTTTTCCCTGTGGGAAATAGTCTTTTCAATAAAGCATGGCAGCAAAAATAAATAGCCCACAGCAAGAGGAGAACTGGAACGGGAATCATATAACAGGAGGAATTCTCCTGTTTTCACAGACATCCAGTTAATTTATTTCCAACAGGAGAACTCCATTTCCCTCTCACAAGTGCAAACACTGGGCCTGGCCCTACAGCTGTGGTTCAGGAAACACTCGTAGCACAGACTCAAATACTTCACCATTTCCTACTGATACTTGCCCTATAGTTCAAGTGGTTCCTCTGCCAAGTGAGTGAAGTCACCGAGTTAACATGAAATTTGACTATAGCCATCAGCAACACAAAGAGCAGTTTCAACATGGCAGGGTGGTTATAGTAAAGAAAAAAACTATCTTACTGAAACACAGCGGCTGCAAGCCCAACAGGTGACACCACTTCTCTGAATCCCCAGTACCACCCACTGCTGAGTCACCCATAGCTATCACCATTTCTTTCTAGCCTGTGTATGATTAATAACACAACATTCATCTTTACCAAATTTTCTTGGCATTTCTCTGTGCACCTCAGTTCCGAGGTGCTTCTTGCTCCCTCTTCTCACCATGCAAGTCACAGGCTCAAACCGAAAGTACTGATTAGCACTCTCAAAACTTAGATCACTTAAGGACTGAATGTGAAATATTTGTGCACAGCAAAATTTTTGCCACATCTTAAAGAGTTGAAGCTTTATTCTTTCAACAGTGCAACACTGCATGCTGAAAAAATAAAGTCCTCTAATATTTATCTTTTATAATATCTTCTGTTCAGGAAATGGAAAGTGCTTTACTAATATTTGTGAATGAAGACTCATAACGCTTTTGTGTTTTCCCCATGCACAGATCATTGATGACATTAAAAAAAGCCAAGAAGACATAATTGATTTTTCAGAGTAACAGAATGAGCTTACGGGAACACTTAGTTTTAACTGCTCTTTGCCCAGACTCTGCTATTACTGCTGCAGCCCTCACTAAACATATCCCTGGGATTCTCAAAATATCTTAAGCATGTAAATCCTCTTAGATTTGCCTTTTTTTTTGCAGGGGTCATTCCCCTTCAGTGAAATAGCACATATGCTCATTTGTCTGGGTCACTTTATCTCAGCCTGTTCCTTCTTTCTTGGCTTGTTCAAGAGGAAACCTTTAACAGCTCCCACTGCAGAGTATCCCTTCATAAGAAGGTTTTCCATCGTCTTTCTGAACAAGCTCTTGCCTTCTAAAGCCACTCTGGCTTCTAGCTTTTTTCAAAAACACACAGACAACATACAATATTACAACAGTGCCAACATTTGAAAAAGAAACTTCCTGTCAAGATGAAGCCATTTGAAGAACTGTTTTGAAATGCAACATTGAAGTACAAAATATCAGTTAAAGATTCAGATGCTTTTAGAGCATTGCACTACAAAAGTAGAAGTAGCATATTTTTAGGACTTGATGCCCTAAGCAGGAATTTGACAGATCTCAAGTGCACAGGTCCTTTTATACACCTGCCCTAAAATCCTCTCCTCACAGGAACAAGTCCTTTTATGTCTTTACACAAAGATCCTCTCAATTCAGAAACTGGGTAGTCTCAAAAACCGCTGAAATCAACCTCAGAGGAGTGTGAAATCAGTACCTATTCTGGACAATGCAGTGAGACAGAGAAGCAATGAAGATGTTTGCCTGTTTCCTCTATCAGGAGATGCTCTGTGAGTCTGTCATCTTGCTGCTCGCAAGAAGAAGCATTGAGATCCCTGTGTAAGCCTGTATCTTGTGATTTTCGTCAGCTAAATCTACAGTACTTCTCCGATGCATTTAAGAGTCAATGTTGCCTTGAGTAGATTTTTAAAAATTAGTCAAGTGCTAAGTTCAAAGAAGCTTCTGACCACACTGTGCTTTAGAACATTTAAGAAAACCTAACAGACTATTGAGTCATTATCCTGGTATTTATAACATTAAAAATAATCACATCCTGAGGGATGAGGGAAGAGAGAGAGCATACACTGTCATCCTCTAACCAGCACCGCTTCAGCAGACAAAGATGCTGTTAAAATAATCTTCCTGAATACATTTAAAAAAAGGAGACAAATTGCAGAACACATTACATACTTCGCCCTTTGGGCAACTGCTGATATATTTCACCTGACAAGCTCTTAGGAAAATGTTAGCAAAAGAATCCAAAATTAAGTTCAAATTCAAGCCCTGATTATGTACAAACACCTAGTCAATACTGAGATGCCAGAATTATCACATTCACAAAGGACTAGTAAAAAGCAAGTAAAGAGCACTACATGGAAAACCTGCACAAATTTCTTTTTGAGACAGCCTGTGCTAATGGAGGTTCTGATGTATCTGTGTCAAATTGTTTCTCAGAGCAGTCAGTATTGTTTTACCACTTCTTTGCATGCAACATCATATTTAATCATCTCCTAACCAGAAATCTCTCGGAAGTCTCTACATTATGTAACATAACTGGTCCTGATCTATAGCTACAGCTTGTAGGGGCTAGTAGTGCCAATTTGTAATAATAAATAGCTATTTCATTCAGATTTAGACGATGTGTATTATTTCAATATTCAAGAGTTTCCTATTGAATAGCTGTTCTGAGGCTCTCGTCATAATCTTGCAGGCGCTTTTTAATTATATTGAGTCACCTAACTAGTAATTCATTATCCACATACCTGCCATGTCTTAGCTCAGAGACTGCAGTTCAGTTTGTCACCCTTCTCTTTCAAGAGGTGGCATAAAACACATGTTAAAGAAGTATTTCTACCACTGCAGTTGGCCAGCCCCAAGAATTGCTGCTGCACAGCTCTGTTCCTTTGCTCTGGCTCCACAGATCTGCTCATGCCATTATCACATACAAAGACTGATTATTTTAAGTGCCCTAACTTGGCAAGGAGAGAATAGCCAAAAGTTCTTGAAAAATCTTTGCTTCCAGCATTTAGCTTCATATCCCATTTCCAAAAACATTCAACTTAATTTCTATGTCACTGTGCTAATCCCTTCACAGAGAGCTACTCATTGTAGAGCCAAGGAACCCATTCTAATCTCCGTTGGTAATGAATGGCAAAACACATTGAGGCCTGACTCTGTTTATGTGCCAACAAAGGCTGTGTAAACCAGATGCCTTCCCACATGCTGGCCGCGCAATCCTCAGAGCAGTGTGGGAGCGCAAGTGCTGGTCATGCTGAAGTTCTCAGGGAGGGACTAGAGCTAGAACGGGTCACTGGCATGATCTCGGATCCACTTCCCCAGGGCAGCCAAGTATTTCCCATGGTTTAAACATCTTCCCACCGCAGGCTGCGGTATAACCACACTCAAGCTTAAGAACGGAGGAAAAGAATAGCTTTGAAAAACTTTTAAAAATTGATTTCTGACAGCAGGTAGCAGCAGCGTTAACATGACTGAGCTAAAGAGAAGCACTTGATCTCGTCTCTGCTGCTTGGTCTGTTTGACAGCTGTCCTCTGAACCAGGGTCGCAGGCAAAAAAGCACAGCTCAGGCTCCAACCAGTCAGAAAAATACAGGAGCCCTCTAGTGGCCGGAACGGCATGAAACGTGACACAGCTCCTGTTCCCTTGGTTCACCTCCCCCATACAGAACCTTCAGGGAAAGATGCACTATTTTTACCCATTTTGACACTGTCGATGGATGGAGTCCCTGGCAGGAGTCAAAAGGCTGTTGTTTTCTTGGGACTTCTCCTTGGCTTTTAAGCTCTCTTGTTCTGCTTTCAAATAACGCAAATCTTTTTTACTAACTGTGCATACTGGAACATACTGCTTTGGCTGGGGTTTTTTGGCAAGTGAGAACAGCAAATTTTTCTCTGATTGTTTCAATAAAAAGAATAAGTAAATGACACTGGCAGAGAGCTTGAGTACTTTGAGTGGAATATTAAGTTTACAAACTAAGTATTTTATAAGGTTAACATGTACCCTCATACTCACCAAACTACCCTCTGGTGACTCAGAATTTACTGAGGACTCTCTTTTTCATGACATAAAATTCAATTCTGCTTCCATTAAAACGCAAAGAATACTTGTATTCCGTAAGTGAAGGGAACAGGTCGATAAAGAAGACTGAATACTCCAGTGTACAAAACGACCTCTGCTCTACTCAGGGGTCATCATCCCACTGACCTTAAATAGTACATCCTTCGGAAGGATTAATGGGCTCTTTTGACACTCTTTTGCACATTGGATTCTGCTTTCCTCTGGATATCCTCACTTAATTCACCAGGTTATTATAAAGCAAGGTCCTACCCTTTAAAAGACGATACTTGTTTAAGCAACACATCCGTAGCACAGAGAGAAAAAGGATCAAGCTTCAGCCCATTTTATCAAGATCCACTATAAACTTAGGCACTAGGAAATGAACGGGGGACCTGCCATTTATTTCAATAGAACTGAAATTAGTTCACCTTTTGGAAGCTTGAAGGAAGAAAAAGAAGCTCTTGATTTAATGTTGGTTTTGGCAATTGCGTGCCTAAAAACGAGGACTGCTGCCCAGGGTTTTGGTATGACAATGACCAAATTCTAAATCTCCTGCATCGTTTTTACAAAGACAGCAAAGTCAAAGGCAAGGTGTTCTACTTCCAACAACCTTCAACTATTGATAATTTAGATAGATTTTCTGTAGGATTTAGGGAGAAGCAGAAAGTAGTATTACGTTATTTTTACGATATTTTGCTGGTTTATTACTTTAAAAAAAAAACCCAAAACTAAGCCACCCCACTAACATATTACACGCTATATAGCTGAGAATATGTGCGTTCTTAACAGAAACTTTTCTGGAAGAGTGAACCACACAGGTGAGTTGACTGAAGACAAGTTTATATGTGACTGTAAAGATGCAACGACACCTAAGTGCACATGACAAGGGTAGTATTGCACTGTGATACCCTTGGATCCCTTCTGCAGAATTTGGGCCATAATCTCAGCTGATACTGATTTTTCACTGCTTCCTTAAGCTGGAAGCCAAAACTGCTGTTTTATGTTAAACAGGAGATGAAGACTAACATACTGTTCCCTAGAAAAACATCAGACCAGATCACATTGTATGCCTGGTTATCTTCCTCAGACTCCACCTAGCTCAGATGAGGGTTACAGGGCTTCGCCATGGACACTTACTGTCCAGTTCTACACAGAGCTAAGAGTTACCTGAAAATTCAGGAAGCTTTGAATTTACCACCTGTACAATTTGCTTCAGTCTTAGTTGACAGCCTGTTTCCTGTTGCCCCACTAGCCCGGTAATTGTCTGAGACAGACAAGATAAGTGATTCACATGATAGACTTCAGACTTTCTTTCGCCTACATACAGTCACTCCAGGGAGTTAGCATCAGAACTTTGGAAGAAGAGTTTCAATAATTGTAGCTACTAAATAAATACATTTCAAACTCAGAAAATTGATACAAACCTCATTTATCAGTTTCTTTTAGCTAACAAAAACTAACAGATCACTTCCATTCTCCCCACTTCAAATCCTACCTCACCCTCATGAAAATCACTGACTAGATTAAGGCAGAATTTGCTCTTTCAGAATTTCAGACTGCAGAGGAAGGGTAGACATATATAAAAGCTATTTGTGCTCACAACAGTACACATCCTCTGCCCTCTTTCCTTGGTAATTAGTATTTTAGGAGATTCTAATTGGTAATTACTGATTCAAATTACACATTGATGTAATTACAAAGACTTGCTATAAAAGGACCAATTTAAATATTTTTTTAAATGTTTTTTAATTTCTCATTTCACAAAACCAACAAACTATTATTTCTACTTCAACTCTATGTCTTTTCACTCTCCAGAAGAATACAATTGTGTTAGAAATAAGGTATAGCTCTTTTCTACTTCATGGCACGCAAAGATTAGCTTTTTCCAGAGATCACTTGCTCCAAAGTAAATATACCTGTGCCCTGCTGCTAAGTCCATTATTTCTTTGTAACTGCAAAAAAATCCTGTTCCCTCCTCTAGATACCTTTGACAAGCTCTTGAAAATACACTTCACACAGACACTGCCAGCGAGTCACTCAGAGTACTGCTCTATATTTGAAGCATCTGTACTTTTCAAAGTATTCCCAGAATCTCAGATAATCTCTGCTCTTCACAGCCTATAGAGTAGGAATAAAAATTGGATGGAGAATTAAGAAACCCAGCCAGCTGTCACCCAGCAATGAGAAGGGAGTTTCAAAGGTGTGGGGCCCTTTCCAGCAGCTGAATTTGAAACGAAACATCTCTGTGGATCACAACAGGTAACCCAAACAACGGTCAGTTATTCTCTAACATTACCGACTCTGGCACAGAACCGAGGAATTCTCTTCCATCACACCGAGTGCAAGGAGGGGTGAGACAGAGAAAGATAGTCAAGAGTCCCCCCAAAATGTCAAGAAAGCAAGTACTTGCAGGCGGCTCTTGACCTAAGTTCCGCAGGGGCAAATCCACTGCATCTGGAATTTGTGAGTAGACAACAGATAATGTTCTGAATGAGAAGCACAATATATCTTTTTCAAAGGTGCAATAAGAAATGGAATTACTTAACTTAATCAAAGACTGCAAAAGCATTAAGCTTCTTATTTCTAGCACTAGTGATGTAAAGGGTATCCATTCTTGTAGAATATCTAACTCCAAGCCTTAAATGCTGAAAATTTTACCTGGTCTATTCCATGTCATGAACTCTGAACCCATGCATGCAAAAGGCCAGGTAGAATACTGAAGGAGGGCTACCACCTACTGACACTGAATTCATACAGAAATAGAGGCGTCAGTGTAAGGATGACAGCAAAAGCCATAGATCAGTGATTCTGACAATGGCAAAAGCACATCCTTTAAGATGAAGAGGCTGACCTTCTCTCACTCTCCATTCCCTTACAACTAGCTCTACCACATAGTGCCTAAAAGCCTGAAGCGTCCATTGAGATGGTTGTGGGCTGAAAGTATCTCAGGATTTGGTGTGGAGAACTAGCACTCTCAAACACCTCACAGGTTCCCTGCACATGCCAGCAGCCAGAGAGAGGCTTTTTTTGCTAAGGCAGTAGTCTAAAATGCAGTTCCCATGTGAGCACTGAGCTTACTGGATAATCTTAATTCTCAGCAATGGCTGTAAGTAAACCGAAGGGACTGCTCAAGTTAGCTGGTGACGCAGCTGAGCAAACCTGTACCACTCCGCAAGAGAAAGGTTTGGCTGCCGGAGGCTGCTGTCATCCATGACTCCAGGATTCCTTCCCTCTGATGGCTCAGACGTACAAAAAGTATAACTGAGGGAGCTCTGATGAATGAAGGTGTTAGCAGATCCTAGATACGGGAACTTAATTTAAAAGGCAAGCATTAACTACACCCTCTAGTGACATCCACCACCCCTGAGGTTTCACAGTACCTCCAAAAATGGGATTTTTGCTTTCCAGTTCTTTGAGTAGCATCCATATGGTGGGAGAGGTTTAAGTAAATGCAGTGATTTTTCACTTTTTTAATATGGAAAAGCATTGCACACCAAGAGATGTCCTCTTTTGTATTTGTTCAGGCAAGTTGCTAATGTCTATATCGCAAGATTCGAGAGATGAAATCATCTCCTTTGTGTGTGCACACGTGGGAAGGAAAAGGGTGAGCATAATGTTAATTTTGACTCTGTTGAAAGCACAGCCCTGTGGGAATAACATCCTACCATGCTCAGCTGCAATGAGGAAGCGCTGCCTGAGAGAAGAAACAGGAGAATCTTTGTCAACGCTGTCTGTTCCCCTCTGTGCCTTTCGATGCTTGGCAAATCCTTCCTCATATTCTTATTGGTTGAATTGGAGCGATCTGTTCTCCCAAGGGGTGGGAAAGGACAACTCTTTATTTTAAACATATGGTGAAAACACTGAATATAACATTGGGAATTCACAGCTGGGAACTGGATAGTGAAGGGGATTTGTGGAGGGTTTTGGTTTTTTTTAATTTAGAAAAATGAACAATTAAATCGTATCTCAAAAAGGGGCATGCAAAAAGGGAAATCTTTGCAGCTGGAACAGATCAGGAAGATAGAATGGATTTGCACATTCAGTTTAGAAAGAAACTGAAAACAAGGCGCAGAAGTGCAAACCTGCAGCTGAGAAGGGCGGGCAACGGTTGAACTGAGAATTTTTTAAAGATTAGTCACTTTAATATGCCCATATATAAGTTCAAAAAATGGACCAGATCCTCAGTGGGTGTAAAAGAAAGCAGTTCATACACTAAATTATACTAGCAGAAAAACTAGCTAATGTTTCTACTCCTGGCAAACAGCAAAGTATGAAAACTTCACCAAAACACAAACATAGAGCAAAGTGGGGAAGAGCAGACCTTGCAGAAAGTGTTTCTCTCACTGTTAAAAAGATACATTATGATTCCTTTTCAGTTTAAAAAGATTTTGCTCTAGAGGTCTACCTTCCAAGCTGTGCAGCTAATTTTACTGGCTCCCACATATCACAACACTAAACATTTATGCCCATCTGCTCATTCTTAATAGAGCCTATTTTTTTTGTTTCTTTGGAAAGCAGTCATCAAGGTGAGACCTATCTGGCAATATTCAGATGTATATATATACTGGGTTCAACTTTTGGAGAGTACCCAACTTAGCCAGCTCCTATTAAAAAGGTCTCTGTGAATACTTCGTATATATTTTGCACTGCAAAGCAGAGACACCCTGAGAGTAACCCCAGCTATGGTAGTCTGTCCTGTCTTGCTGTGTCATATGTCCTTCTGTGATGGTTTTGGCCTTTTCTTTGTTTTCTGACCTGTGCCTTTTTGAAATGCACTGTTACAAATTACTCAAATAGAAGAGACACCTATATGGAGGCTGCACTAAACGCAAAAAATTGAAATTAAAGACACAGATAACAAGTACGTCATCCATTTCTCTAGCAGTGACAATGTCAAACAAGTCAGAGGAAGGGTTCAAGTTCCAACTAACAAGCCATCAGTTAATGGGGAGCTGTGCAGAGGCCCTGTAGAAGGGGTAAGGCAGTATTCTAGAATGCTTTGAAATCCAAGAGATATCTAGACTTTGTACAAAACCAGATGCCATAAATTCAGCTTAGAACAGATGACAGATGACTTCCTTACTAGCTTACAGAAGGACAAAGCAGAGGAGGCTAATATTTTGGTACAGAGTAGTAATTTCCTTTGGATCCCAGGACATGGTGATCCATGGAGGAAGTCTGAAATACCTGAGGCAAGGACTGCTGCGACAGCTGATACTGCTAGGATGCTGCTAAGGTGCTACTAAGGTGCACAGGGTGAAGCCAGTGCCAGCTTTGCCATTCAGAAATCTTGTCGTGCTCCCTTCAGCTACTAATTCTGTGACCTGCCGTGTGCTTGCTATGCCATGCACGTACCAGACATCTTCACTGACACTTCCACATCACACTGTTCTCATATTCCTTTATCTCCAGGTTCTCCACATCTAGGATTTCTAAATGCCTTGCTTTTCTAGACTCTAAAATACCCAATTTGACAACTGAGAATCATCTCACCTGTTTATGTTTTTAAATTGCAAAGCGCACTTCTGCACACATTTAAGCTACTATTTTAGCATTGAACCACAAGAAGTTACATGGGGTTAAGAAGCAAAGAGGAGATTCAGCCAAGCAGTAACACAAACTCCATAATTGCTCAGTAAGGCATTTCCTACTCTTCATGTAGTTGACTTAGAAATTTAATTGCTTGCTTTGGTCTAGTTCTTGGGGTTTAACATTCTTTCCTCCCTTGCATTACTTGTTTAGTGTTTTTCCTTATATGCTAGCTAACAATAACAGGAAGAAATCCCAGAGATAAAAGCCATAGCACTAAATAAGAGGGAAAACAATTATCAAAAAGTATTCTACTATTACCCTAAATAATATTCCTCAGATAAATACCTTTCCTAATAAAGAAAAAAAAAATCAGTACATCACTCTAAGCAGCAATTAACATTTTGCAGTGGTATGAAGTGTTCTTTTTACAGGACTCGGCACTTCTGTGCCAATATCCACCCAATAAAATATCACATGCCACATAACCCAAATTGACATTCCATTCACAGTCATGCAGCAATCAACCCAAATACTTCTCAGGTATAAAGAATTAAATGTAATTTCAAAATAACTCCATGTTTAAATGAAGATGAAATTATGAACCTGCTTGAAAACATGTTTTATAACCAGAGAAAAAGAATTCTTCTAATTAACTCTTAGATGGAATTTGGACAGCTGTTTAATAACATTCCGATTCTGCTAGTAGAGCTATGTTCTAGTTTCTAGTCATGCTTCCAGCTGGCTGATGCCTGGTCTAAGGGGAACAGAGACAAGAGCCAAAGATACACATTGCTCTGTGCAAGAGTCCGACAAAGGAACAGCTGAGAGCCAAATCATCTCCCTCTGCTTCTGGGTGCCTTGAGGTAGAATTTGCACAAAGAACTGACCTGGAATTCCATAAGGAAGTTTACACACCGATGTCATACTTTGAGGCATGTGGTCCAGCACCACTGCGATTTCTTCAGGGCTCTTAGGTTTTAAGGGCTGATGGACGGCCAACCTCCCGCAGGGATGAGGCCCTGCAGAGAAATTGTGACCTCTCTGTGGAAACTCAGCTATGTAAGCTTGCCAAGCCTCCGCAAGAGAAAATGACTTTGACCTCTCAGTTCATACAGCTTGTTGCAAAAACAGCACTGGAAGCATGTTTTATTTCAATATGCACATCTAGTGAAGAGTAAACTTTGTGAAAACACATGGATTTCCATGTGTTTTCCAGGAAAAAAAAATTTGATATGTCACTAAAGAGAAAACATTTTGCTGTTCAAAATAGAGAACTTTATGAAAAAGTCTAACACGCTACCATTTTGTACCACTCCCTAACATACAGACTTGAAAATTTCTCCATCTTCCACTGAAATAAATGTCTTTCTTGGGACAGTTCCAAAATATAGGTCACTAGTTTAAGACTTTTACAGTCTATGTCCTACCATTATAATGGAAGAGAAACATAACTGACTGTCGAGATTGCTCCACGTCCTGTTTCTTGGTCCAGTCTCGGAGCATGTACTGGCTTTCATTACTAAGAATAGTGCTACCACATGACAGAATTAAATATCAGTTCCACCTCTCAGCTTCTTCTATAGATAATCCTTGCATTACTGAGAATGCACAGACCAAATGAACAGAAGCAGCATAGCACAAAACTTCTGACTCAGCTAGACTATGCATAATGTTTTAGTGACGTGTGCTAGAAGTAACGGTACATTAAATTTCAAAATTGTCTTGTTCAAACCACAAATAAGCGTTTGTGTAAAGCATAAGTAAGTCTAGCAGCTGATAGCTCAGTACAGGAGCTCTGTATATTGAACTTTGCTTTCCCTCTTGCTCACCCTACTGATTTATTCAAAATTCTGTCTGAAAGCATTTGCCTGATGTTGTGGCTCAGCGTGATGCCTTCATCTTTAATGAATGTCCTATGGAACCTGCGTTCCTGTCTTGTCGTCACCTAGAAAGGAGTTTCCAGTAAAGTGAGAAAACATGTCAAATAAGCATTTAATATAAATCAGGTGTTCTTTATATGCTTTTTATGGAAAGCTTCTCACTGATTTGAATATGCATGAGCCAAGTCCTTTGTAAGAGTTCGAGAAGCCACATGGCTGAGTATGAGGTGCCGCAACAGCACATCGCAAGAAGAGTCACCCCAGGAATGGGTCTAGTGCACACTTAACCATCTGACTACGTGCCCACGTTGCCAGTTTCCCATTTTGTATAGGACCATTCCCTTTCATGTGTAGGCAAACTTGCATCTCCATCTAGCCATCAGTCCATTCATTTCAATACAGGCACAGAACTATTTACTAGAACTTCAAAAATTACTCCTGAACCTAATTCATTCTATTAATACACAAGGCTCTGGATAGTAGCTCTCTGATTATTTTATCATAATTCATTTTAGCTTGTTAGCAAGAACTCAGTGAAACACCACCTTGCAAGATCAAGACACTAAAATTCCATCACAATAAACTTGTCTTACAGCTTTTTTGCAAAGTACGTTCAGTTAGTATCCTTGGTTTGTACAGATCTTGATCACCCTGCAGCATAACTCCCTGCTCTTGTCCCATTGGTATTTACGTGACACCACATCTGATGGTTTGCTTTTAGAACATTTACTTTCTACATTTATCTACACCTCTAGAAATGCACTTCCTTTTGTTACATACAAAAAGGAAAGAAAAATAAGAGAAAATGTAAATTAGGCGCTAGATATAAAATGATGCCATAAGTACTTAAACTATTGACAAGTCCTAGCTTTCTCCCCCAAGCATTAAGGCAGGAGCTACTGCACAAAATATGCTGAGTTAAGCAAGACATCTGTTGAGAATATCTAAAGTGATCTCTTCACCCTTCAAATCCGTAACTCTACCTAAATGCTCCATTTTCTGCTCACCCTCCACACTTACAAGAATGCTAGGGCCAATAGGAAAAAAAACCAAACCAAAAAAACAGTGTAGGCCTGCCTAGCAACTAGCTTCCAGAGCATTTTTGCGATGGAGCTTGTTTTGTGCTTTTCCATGGGTTAAGGTAGCATTTTCCTGAATAGTTTATGTACCATTAAGAAATACTAATGATG
>NW_009705098.1:0-908 GCF_000703405.1 Apaloderma vittatum
CCCAGGTAGGAGTTGGACTCACCTCTGGCCAAGGCCAGACCAAGCAGTGCCTCTGCCATCACGGTATTGAAGAGGCAACTCCATTGTACGATCTCTCTCTTTTGGTTTCCTCTCGTTTTCAGCTGTCCTGTCTTCAATGTCGGGGAGTTTTTCTGTTGGAGGAGGGGGTGAAAGGAGAACAAAGGAAGAAAGAGGTGAAGAAGAGTCCCAGAGAAGGAGAGGGAGAAGGCTGCAGGACATTTCCCTGAAGCCCCGTGGGGACTGAAGTGGCAGGAAGGGGATTGCCTGCCACCTGTGGGGACGGACGGTAGCGAGAATGTCGACGTGGCAGCATGTGCAGAGCCCTGTGTGAAAGGGGGGACAGAGCGAGCATCAGTGGGGGATGTGCCAGAAGCGATCCGTGGCCCCGAGGGACTCATGAGAAGGAAGAAGATTGCCTCCCGTGACACGGACACAACGCAGCACCAAGGAGAGACTGCGAGGAGCCCTCTTTCTCAAGGAGGAGCTGCTGTGACACAGAGAAATGGCCAGAGGGACCCCACCCACCATCCCCTGCGCCCCTTACACTGATGAGGGGAAGGAGGTAACTGGGAAGATGGGAGGGCTCGGGGGGCAAAGTATATTTAAGATTGGCTCTTATGTGTTGATGTGTTCCGCTCACTATCCCACTTCATAAATGGTGCTGGTGAATTAAATCTATGTTTCTCTCCTCAGCTCTCTCTGGTTCTTTAGTCGCCATCTTAAAAGGTAGATCATTACTCTCCCTATCCTTAACCGCAATCCCTTGAGCCATCGTACTTGAATTGTCTCCCTCCATATCACTGTGGAAATGGGGGTGGGGGTAGGAGTGGCTTTTTGTCCCAGTCGGCTCAAACCTCGACAGATGGCAAAGGCGCTCACGATCATGG
>NW_009705098.1:1270-1972 GCF_000703405.1 Apaloderma vittatum
GGCTGTGCCGCCACAGGCCAGGGGGGCTGTCAGTCTCCGCCCCTGAGGAGATGTTTCTATTTCATTCATCGCTTTATTAATGCTGTTCTAGTTTTAGTTTTAGAAGGGATTGTCCTGAGTCTCCTGTCAGAAGCAAACTCCTTGGGGGCTGTTGGAGGGGGTTGGTGGGACCGTGTAGACCTTGTGTACTGCTCAGGGCAGTTCCAGAGCCCCAGAGCTCCCTGAATGGGTCTTTCTGGTGCCAAAATCTCCCTGAACGGTGTTTCTCAGCCCCAAGGCTCCTTCACTTTGTTTTGAAGGGCCAGAGTATCACTAAGCGGGTGCTGCTCAGCCCAAGAGCTTCCTGCACGCTCGCTCTGGAGGCCCAAAATCCCCGAGTGGCTCTTTCTGAGAGCCAAAGCTACTTCCATCGGGATTTCTGAGCCCCAAACGCTCCCTCATTGGTGTTTCTGAGCCCCAAACACTCCCTAAATTGGTATCTCTAAGCCCAGAATCTCCCCAAATCGGTGCTTCTGAGACAAAAAGATCCCCAATACGTGTATCTCACAGAACCAAAAGCTCTGGAGGTGGGTGTTTCTCCAGTCAAATCTCCCTAAATCACTGTTTTGGAAAACCAGGAGTTTCCTAAATTGATGTTTGAGCCTAAAAGTTCCCCAAATGGGAAACACAAACCTCCATGTTTCTCCCAGACGGTGTCGGAGC
>NW_009705099.1:0-2906 GCF_000703405.1 Apaloderma vittatum
CCCCTGACATTCTGTGATTCTGTGACAGCGCGTTTACAAACGTGCGTATGCCACAAGGCGGCGAGTACATCATTCTAAGCTGAAGTAGTTTTAAAATAAGGTTTCCGCTTGCTTAAGCAAGGTGAAAAAGCGATTACAAAAAGGCACCTCCACACCTAATTCGGAACAGCCCCTTCACGTTACTGCATTGCGTCCATTAAGGTTTTCCTCGTACCGTTACGAAATGAGAGCAATCACTTATCATCAGCTTCACCGCAAAATATGTGGCAAAAAACCCGAGAGGATACTGTAGTAAAACTTTGAACAACCCGACTGTTTTTACTTGAGTGTGTGCACGCATGTGCATGCACACAAAATTATATTCAGTTGGAAGTTTTATCAGTCATGACCAGGCGTTAAGCAATACTACGGCGCTACGCGGTTTGAAAAAGTATTTCTTTGACAAGCTGCGGTCCATAAATCATTCTGTGTGTGAGCTCATGCACAGTTTAGGGATTGTTTTGTTGGTTCTATTCTGCTTCTTAGATCGTATCTCTGAAAAAGTGCTTTAACAGTAAGCTTTAAATGGCAAGTAGCCACACACAGATTTAAGGAGCAAAATTTTTCCGATTACCACCTGCGAATCAAACTGGCTCTTCACCCTCTCATCTGCTCTGACAGCCTCCAATCCAGATTTGCGCGGCTAAAACCTGCACCAAAGCCTCCTACGTTTGAAAGGATACGTGGATGGTAATCCATTTTGTCGCCAAAAAAATTCACAAATTGGGTCCCGTTGTAAAAATAACCAGCTGGAAGCGGATCCAAGTGGCGTTTCACCTACGTGAAGAGAGAATACACCGCACATCAAACATTTCGAACTCCAAGGTGCTTTGAGACAATCCTGACAAACTGAATTAGATAGGAGAAAAATTTCCCGAGTCGATAACAGGCAGTCGATAACAATTCTGATAAGGGCAGGATCAGGCATTTGGGATCCTACTTTGCAAGTAACAACCTGCACAGCTCAGAATGGGGAGAAAAGGCCATTTCAGCAACCAAAAGTGCATGCTTGGAGGAGTTCCAAAGAATGTTTATCAATACGGTCAACATCTTACACCTCCCTTGACTCTTCAGAGCTAAGCTTGAAGCTCTGAGGTAACATCATCCCTCCTGGACAGCCTCACTTGTGTTTCAAGTGTATCAAAAGACAGCAAGGGCCCTGATAATTTGGTGCTCAGCATGTCACAGCAGGTATGGGAGGTACGAAGGGGTGTTAAGAAAAATCAGCCAAAAGAAGGGCTTGCTCTTAATTGCTTTTACTTACATGAATGTTTTTTATTTCCTGAAGGGTTAGCATTCCTCTGGTTTTCAGGGCTTTCCTCTGCGGTTTCTGTATGAAGAATGAGATCCCAGTTATATACCTATCGAGTGACAATGTGATACTACAGTTCTGTTACATTAAAAAAAATCAAAACAAACCACAGAACTGAAAAGTTCTTTCTTGAAAACATGGAAAACAGTAAGGAAATCCGTGATCACATGCTAACACGCTGAAGCCCACACAGAAGTACTTCTTTTAGTTGCAGGTATTTTAAAGATTAATTCTGAGACAGAATTATTCAATTATATTAAGGCCTCAAAACTATGTTCTGAAAATAAAAGTAAAAATTAAGTGAGCTCACATGGAGCACCGGTAGAAATGACAAATCCTAAAAGTGTTTAAAAAAAATTACAGCTTTACTGCAAATAAAACCAAAAACCTGAAGAAAACTGGCAAAGAACAGAAAAGTAATCTGGTTTGTAGCCTGAAAAGCTTTGTAATTCATTTCTTTCACGAGGCAATGCAGTAACTCTTGGAACTATCCAAACCTCTAAATTAGCCACAACTTGTGAGACTGCACAAAGACTGTTTGTAGTCTTGAACTGCTCAACGAGGAAGCACTTCACGCTTGAGACACCAAGTTTCTGTAAAATTAAAATCGTTTTCCACAAAGTGCTCTCTTACATGTCAAAAGGATTTGTCCCCATGTATTACCCACATGATATGTACAGAGAAAACTTCCCCTGAGTAACACAACCTGCAGCAGAACAGAGGTGAGAACCTGAAGATCTGTAGGAACAGCTCCGACAAGGGTCTGCAGGGAACATTTGTCTTCCCTTCCTACACAGTTTTTTAGAGATGCTGTGCAAATCCTAAGCCTTAAAGAAGTAACCACAAGTATCTTTAACTAGCAAATGTTCCAAAATGGGCATCGGGACAGGGCACAAGCAGATCTATAGGTTCAGGTTCCAACTAGAGTGCTAAAATATGCAATTTGTACGGCTGACCGGTTTCTGTCCAAGTATATTTCTGAATCAAGCCTCAAGACTCACTTCCTAAGACTTTCTTGTGCAGCCTGGCAGAAGCAATACCTGTGGGTGTTACTTGGTTACATCACATTGCAGAGGTACGTTAGCCATGAAGAAATAGGTGAAGCCTTACGAAGCTGCACACGTCACAAATTAAGCAAGACACAAGTCAAAAAACCAAACACTTCTACTCTCCACTTCAGTGGAGAACTTCCAAGGAGGTTTAATTTAGTGAATCAAAACAAGTTTTCAGCCTCACAGCGCTCAGGTACTTCAAGAAGATTTATTTCATGCTACACTTTCGCTTTTGGCAACGGTCTCTCAGCTAAATCAGCTCGTGTTTGTACTGGATACGGTCCATTCGCTCAAGCGTGGATCGATCCACAAATAAGCCGTGGCAGATATTAAAACAATGCACCAATTGCAACAGGCATTGGCAAACTGTTAGTCCTCTGTCTGAAATACATTTACACCCCAGAATATTATTACCTTAGAAAAAGAGAAAACAGATTTTATTTTTTTTAAGAAAAATGTTTTGGAGCCGCTTAAGATTTCTCCTTTCGGTGTTAAGGAATGCC
>NW_009705099.1:2937-9803 GCF_000703405.1 Apaloderma vittatum
ATCACACGGAGCAAAAGCAAACATGCCCACGAACCTGTTTTGCAGTTTCTCTGAGCCAATCTTTTATATCCTCTTCCTTAAGAGAGCAGCCAATGAACACAAGGAAGCACTCCTGCTGGCTGCCGCAATCTCTGCTATCGCTTCTCAAATCAGGAGGAGTCGGCCCCTCCTGAACAGGCACGAGGCTCAGGGAGTTCGATGATGTGTTGTGACACACTTCAATCACTTTATCGGAATCTAAAAAGGAGGAGACGGAAGAAAGGAGGGTCCCAATAATTGTTAACTTCATTTAGCATCAACACATCAGCGCAGGAAATACAGTACATGAAAGAAAAGTAAAAAATCAAATATGTAGACGCGCAGTGCAATCACAAGACAATGCATAAGTAGTAAATTTGCCCTCACCTGAAAACTTAACTTTGCCCATGATGTGATAAATGTTTCCAGAAAAAGGACTCGGCTTGAGCAATGACTTAATCGCTGTTTGAAATAGAAGACAAACAGATTATCTCACTTATTTTTCTCCTCCCTGGTATAACTTCTGGTCAGACCTACGCTACAGGTCTCTAAATCCACATCCTAGTGCTTCGAGGGGGGAAAAAAGCTGCGGCGTCCCCCGGAGCCCCACTACGTACCATTTCTATTTGATCTCGGTTCTTTGCTATGGGGTAGGTGGGAAATAACATGTTTTTTGGCAGAATGAACGCTTACAGTGTGTGTGGAAAGTAAAGTGGTGCTCCTTAACACTGTTTTGCTAAGGAAAGAAGGAAAGGCATGATTATATATCTAACTCTAGTAGCCTAACACAGAGTTGAGCTGATTTTCTAGTAACTACAAAGAATTATTTGGCATAAAAAGCAGAAGCTGATGGTATTCCGACACTACTAAATAAAATTAAACATAAACCAAAAAGCAAATGTATGAAGAGAAGTGTCTCAGTCTCTAGAAACAAAAAATTAAATTAGACTTTCATGTGAACAAAATCATGGGTCATTTTTCCAGAGCAGACACTGAAGCAGATAATTTAATGTACTTTAAGGAAGGAAAGCTGAATTTTCAATTAAAAGTTTACTTCAGCAGTAATTAAATAACTGGTGCTACGTCAGTGCCTTCCTTCCCCTCTATCCCCCAGTATTTGGATTTAAATCAAGTCAGTCAAAGTTCATTCGTACCTTTACATTTGGTCACAAATCGTGTTTTTTCTAGAGGACGATTAAACCACACACAGATCTGAACCATGGGAGGGAAGACAGACCCAGCTCCGTATTTGCCTTCATACCTTGAGACAAAAACCAAACATAGACCTTCAACGTACAGCAAACATGCGACTGTGCTCTTCAACTAACAAATTTGAAAGGAACATCTATTATTTCACCACTGGTAAGCCCTGCTCACAGGGAAAAAAAAAAAAGTTTTCTTCCCTGAAATGCAATATTAACAGTATGAAGTTGTTCAAAGCGCTCAGGACTCCTTTTGATGCTCTTCCTGCTCCATTTTTGTTTCCTTACGTACTATGTACGTATTATTCTTGCGTACTATCATCAAATTGATTAACAGCTGTCCAAAAGTTTTAAACACTTTCTTTTCCTGCTTTCTCTCCTTTTGGCTCCGTGCAATCCACAGGCAGCTCTGACATCCCAAGTTTCGTGCCAGTTTACTTTGAGGAGCCTTCCAAGCAAGAATTACAAATCAAAAAAGATAGGTGCAAGGCACGGGAAATAAATCATGCTTCCAGCCTTATAAACTAGAAAACTGGGAGTTAGAGAGGGGGTGACAGGTTTATATTTTCTGCCAAATAGGTGCAGCACAGATAACTGCAACAAGATGCGTAAAGAACCCCGACCCATGAAAATGGTCGCTCGCTACGGAACGGAAAGCTCGGGAACCACGTATTGTTGTGCCAAGATTGTCAATAAGAGTGCTGGGTTTTGTGAATAATTGTTCTGTTAATCGCTCGACTGACATAGCAAGTTCATTCCAGTAAGGCTGAATAGCTGTCAGAACGAAATTACGCTCGTCATTATTGACCTCACCCATCCTGATCCTTCCCAGCTTATTCCCAGAGGGTTCTTCTCTATTCTTCTGAAAAGCAACAGCAATCTTGCCGTTGACTTAAATGGTGTCCAGAAAGGATCCTTTTCGCCATAAAAGGACAGCAATTGTCTATCTACTATGAATACTCATCAGCTCTCTTTTAAAAATGATTTACAAAGCTATTGCCTGTTCCAAAAGAGTAGTCTTGGGGAAAAAAAAAAAAAAGTATAAATTAAGTTACTGAGACTTTTTAATCTTCATGTCAATTAGAAAAATAGTTTTAGTATTTCTCATTCTAGATACTTGCCAGCCAGGATACATTAAATATCGAGCTCTCATCATCTGCGGATTTGAAAAACTGCTTTCTGAAAGAATTAACTCAATGTCCTCGTTCCTATAAAGAGATAAAAATGAAGATTTTTAATTTTATAAGTTGAATAAGATGGCTATTTATTTACATAAATGAGAACGTGTTAATCACAGTAAAAATAAAAGCATTTTTTTCCCGAGTATGACAGTAACATAAGTCATAACCTGCAAACAAAAACTTTAGTTTCCTAATCGCTGTATTTATATGACCACAAATGTAAAGGGAAGATGCCTTTTGCTTGAGAGGCAATTAAGAAATATCTGCACCTTCCTTCTATAAGTTACCAGAGTAACACAAGAGAAGAGAAGTTTCTAAGCACACGTTTCCCATGTGCCAAAAGCGCCAGATACGGGAGGGTGATGAACCTTACCTCGTTACAACTCCATTTTCTGCCAAGATGAACGAAACGGCAGGATTCGCCGCTCGGATGAGGCTCTGCAGTTGCACGAGGAGTGGGTGCCTCTGCTCCGTAGCATGACTTGTGAAAACCACGTTACTCACCAGCCCTGCACAAGGCAATCAGAGGATAGTTTACACAAGTCAGACAGACACCAGCGACTAACGAACGATTGAGTAACACAACGGCTATTCTTATTTTCCTTCCCTCTCGCTACGTTAATGTCACTTAGGAAAATAAAAAAACAAACAGCAAACCAACAAAACCAAGCAAGGAACCCTTCATCTCTTGCCCGCCCAGCAAACCCAGAAGCCCATCTGACTTCACACGTGAACGCTGGGGAAGAATGAAACGTGGGATTATCGTTCACCCTTTCTTTTGTGACCACGTGCAGAGGGCAGCCAGTCCAGCTGCCCTTTGTGCCACAACCCGCGGACACGCAGGAGTGACACCTCCCGAAGGAAACAACCCTCTTAGGTCACTGGAATGACTCGAGGGGGGAAAAAGGCAGGATGTTGTAATCGGTGGGCTCTCGTGCTTCAGTGAAAATAAACTTGCCAAAAAAATTGAAAATTAACAACACAAGTCTTGCCATTCACTGAAGGCAACTCACCCGATGAGGAAAGCCTGCTTTGCCAAAAACACAGCTATACCAGGTCGAGACATTTTTCTTTCACGTAACAGAAGTAATTTAGACTCAGTTGATAAAAAGAATCCATGAATTAGAAGAATAAATTCATACAAGAATCAATCTAAAGGTACTAAATTTTTACTAAAAGTACTAAATTTTAGAGCCTCTTGGTCACTTCGTTGTGTAGAAAGATACGCTCAACAGCTAAGAATCAGTATTTCGGACTCTGACAGTTGTCATTTAAACCAAAAGAAGGGTTTGGGTTGTGGAGTTTTTTTGTCTCTATTTTTAAAAAAAGACCTCAAAATGGTATTCAGATATTCAGACAGCACAATACATCAAAAAAAGATAACGGGAAGAAAAAAACCTAATGGGATAAGTGTTTGTCCCAAGCCTCCGTTTCCAAAAAGACTCAGCTGTGTCACCAGAAGAGCAATTCCTATCTCAGACTTGACAGCATCCCTTCACCTCGCACCTAGTGCCACCAATTTCACTGAAGAAAGAGTTACACTTCTGCAGCAAAAACCTTTCCGAGACTCGAGGACGGCATCATAGTCTACACATTACACCGGCTGGCTCGCCAGCTATGAGACAAGTTTTGTGCAAAACGAGAACCGACCGCTGCTACTGCAGAAGGCAAATCAGAAATAACGCCCCAGCGCCCACAGCCGTCGAGCCTTGGGCACTGGAAGGGATGTCCCTACGGAAAAAAATGGGAGAAGACGTATCACACCTATCCAAGCTCAGCGTTGCAGGCTATCCGCTTTCCAGTTATACCAAGAAGTTAACACCAGGATGAATTTCATCTCAAAGAGACGGCAGTGCCAACACTTTGGGACTCGCCAGGATGTCAGCATCTGTCAGAAACGCTGTTTCTTTGCTCAAGGTGTGCAGCTCATTTCGGACACTTTCTTGTAACCCTAAATACTACAGGACAGAACAGGAAACACAGGAACAACCGAGCCAGGACGCAGCTCCCCTGCCCCCAGCTCGTCACTACTGAAAGGAATGAAGCTCTCAACATGATCTGCTGCCTACAGTTATTCCTGGTCTTTACAGAAGTCATTAAAAACCACTAATCCTTGCAGAGGCTCCTTTACACCAAAATTTCTATACCAAATATTTCCAGGGTACTTACATTATACCATATGCTACTTGCAGCAGTAAGTCTCTCAAGCGTGAATTTTAATAACGGCCCAAGCAAATTTCCATCGCTCGTATTTCACTTTTTCTGATCTCCCACAGAAGTTTCCGCTCCAATTGCAGAAACACCAAAGTTCCCTCCAACGTACAGATCCTCTTGAGAGAGATGGGGTGGATGGTGGGGGAGAACAGCGAGCACGCTCAGAAATTTAAGTTACAGGCATGCCTGAAATTATTGTGTAGATCACGTAATTGAGATGAAAAGTATGAATACGCTAATCAACAACCACCATGCTGTGTGCTACCAACAGTGGGGTGTTGTTTCTTTTCCTTCATAACCCCAAACTCCATATTAATTTAAAAGTCAACTTTAATTAAACACACAGCCATAATTTCTGTGAAGTTGGCACAGAACAATGAGGCCGCTGCGCAACTCGAACGCTACGAAGCATACGTTACAGTTAAAAGCACGATGCCTTGGAGAGAAAAGCTAATTGTCAAGGGCTAAGCTGGCAAAATTCAAGAAGACTCAAGGAATAAAATACTGAGGAAATCAGAAACCTATGAACCTTCTCTCTCTTCTCCATCACTCCCCACTTCATTTGTGCTTGTCTAAGGGGAATAGCTTTCGGGCACTGTCTGTCCTTCTTGCTGGTAAACTCCCACGCAGCCTTGGAATCAAGAGAAGAGCGCTCAGAGCCTGGGGAACCTGCGAGCTTTGGCTCTGCCCACACCTTTTCAGCAGTGCCAGGATCCCACAGTAATTGGCCCTGGGTTAGCAGGTCCGCGAGACCGAGTTGATGGGCAGGTATCCAGAGGAGAAATAGCTTTCTGAGAACTGTAAGATGCCTACATGGCTTCAGGAACAAATAATTTTGACCTTTTCCAGTTCAACTGTGACTGCCATCTCTGTTTCTCCTGCATTTTGAAGACCACCCAGTACTTATTTATACACTCATCTAAAGAAAAAAAAAACAATAAAAAAAAAAATCTTTGCAGCCTGGGGAATAGCACGTCAATAGAAGCAGTAAAGAAACAGGAGGGATAGATTAAAAATACGTTTGCTTTACAACAATAATGTATATATGGGTATATTTAACAATGGTGATGTCTTGATCTGTAAATCAGCTTCATATACAACACAAGAGATGCCAACGTGCCCTTAGACTTCTGTCGTCTTACAGCTTCTGTGCAAGAAACGGAGTTGGGGGGCTGGGAAATTTTTTTTTAAAAAGCATATTTGGAAGAAGTGAGACAAAGGGAAATTACAGCACTCAGAGGCAAGTATGGGGTTTTCTTAAATTTAAACAAGTACGCTGCTAATACGTGTAGGTATCCCTTTCTTAGAGAAAATCACACAACAGAAGAGGCACAAAAACCAGCAGCAAAAAGCTAATCCTGCTCACTCGTAAAATTTGCAAGGTAAACAAGGTGAGTATCCAAAAAGTCTAATTAATTCCTACTTGCCTGCCCCCACGTTTGGTTTTCCTTACACCCGCATTGCGAGCTTCTGTTTTCAGATTTGTACACCAATGTCTTGGCCCGACGATGCTACAGGAGCCCAAAATATTAATATCGGGGTGCATGACACAGAAAAGTAGAGCAATTATCTCTCAAAGCAAACGTCTCGTTAAATATTGTTAGTGTGGCACCAGCAACGAAGCCTCAACCACGCGGAATTCTCTGCTACACACAGGATACGATTCTGCATTGGTCTGGAAAGTTGAAAAGCGTACCCCATCTCAGTTCAAAGCATACTTTTCCTCTCCCAACTCGTTGCACAAAAATTGCCCCTATTCATGCGAAACAATGTGCTTTACAGGAACAGACCTCTAGGCTATCTAATGTCACATTCTGTATCTGAAAACGAGACAACAAAACCTTGTGACATGCCGAAGTAATTCAGTGCCAGAAGAACATTCTTCAAACCTCCGGTATTTTTCCTTCTTTCAGGGTTGGGCCCATAGGAAAATGAGCTATAGTTGTCCCGAGCGTTTCCCAGTTCCTCCTCAAACAATGAAAAACTCTCACCAAACCAGGTCTGTACAACCGGCTTTAAAAACAAGATAGCTTTGAGTATTTTTATTTTTATTCTATCTCATGACAAGAAGGCAAGTCCACACTCTTAACTTTTCAATCATTATTGACACTTCATTATTTTCTTCATAGAATCACAGACTGGCCTAGGCTGGAAGGGACCTTAGAGATCATCTAATCCAACCTCCTGTCACGGGCAGGGACGTCTCTCAACTAGATCAGGCTACTCAAGGCTCCGTCCAACCTGGCCTTGA
>NW_009705099.1:9959-17437 GCF_000703405.1 Apaloderma vittatum
GCCCCCCCCTGACTGCACCATCCCTTCAGGGAGTTATAGAGAGCGATGAGGTCCCCCCTGAGTCTCCTCTTCTCCAGCCTGAACACCCCCAGCTCCCTCAGCCTGTCCTCGCAGCAGAGCTGCTCCAGCCCCTGGATCATCCTTGTGGCCTCCTCTGAACACACTCCGACAGATCCACGTCCCTCTTATGGTGGGGACACCAGAAATGGACGCAGGATTTGAGGTGGGGTCTCACAAGAGCAGAGTAAAGGGGCAGAATTCCCTCTCCTGACCTGCTGACCACACTCCTCTGGATGCGGCCCAGGATGCAGTTGGCCTTCTGGGCTGTGTGAGCGCCCTGCCGGCTCATGTTGAGCTTCTCATCGATCAACACCCCCAAATCCTTCTCTTCAGGGCTCCTCTCAACCCACTCTGTGCCCAGTTTGTGTTTGTGCCTGGGATTAGCCCGGCCCAGGTGCAGGACCTTGCATTTTGACTTGCTGAAGCTCCTGCAGTTTGCACTGGCCCATTTCTCAAGCCTGTCAAGGTCCCTCTGGATGCCATCCCTGCCCTCCAGTGAGTCCCCCACACCACTCTTCTTCACTCTTCTTCTTAACTCTTAATATTCTCCTGCCCTCTTTCATTTTGCCCATGGCTACAATCACGATAATTATTTATCGCCAATTTGTAGCACCAATATTTTTCTCTGAATAAAATACTGATTTATATAACAGCACTTTCCGGTTTGTTCACAACTTCATTCTTTTGGATCTCATCCTTTTGGCCTCCCTTCACACACGAGTAAGAGGTGGCATAATTCTGGCAGCGAAACAGAGCGCTACAGAATTTAAACAGCCCCAAGAAGAGTGCAGCACCCTGCCCAGATAATTGCATTTCCATGCAAACACAGACACGACAGTCCTGCACTTCCCTTGGGAAGACACGAGCGTAAGATCAGAAAGGCATGCTGCAGTAACTACAGTCCTACAGCCACTTATTAATTTAAAAGAAAAATAAAATAATAATCTCAGCTGTCATTGGTCTACCTAATTTCATGCTGAGCTTATGGTCTGCCTAAAAGAAAGATGTTTTGACTCAAGAGATGTGTTCTATATACACCGACCACATGGACAGGTCTCAATGTCGTAGATCAGCTACGTGACTGTTAAAAACAACTGTGAAGGTGCTATAGTCCAATTTGCTGCAGCTCTTGAAAGTTAAGAACTTATCTGAAGGTAAGTCAGGAAGGATGCCTTCTCATTTACCCCAACAGCTCCTCAAAGTTCCAAGCCTGACGAGGAGGACGATGCATTTCAGAATCAGGGTATAAAATAGGTAAGAAACAGTCCTTTTGTAAGTGAGTTTTTTTGTCTGCTGCAATTGCAAATGCACCCTGCAAGGATCTTCCAGACTACACTAGGAAGAGGATATGGGGAATGTGTTAACCAGCTCTTTTTCCCCAGTCTCAAACAGCAGAAAGGAGAACTCCATTTCCATCAGGAAGTCAGAACTCCAATCCAATCCACTTTGCTCCTAGTTTAACAAGGCAGAGCATGAGTTACAACAGTTCAGGGTAAGCAGCTTAACTCATGGCTTTAGGAAACCCATCCTCCAGTCGAGAACAACCAGAACTCATCACTCTCCATATTTTTCCATCTTCTCCAGGCCCCTACAGTGTTTAATAACGAAGGTAGAAAGAGCTTGTCTGGGCTGCGCAGATAGTTTTTATCTCCAAGAGCTCAAAGTCAAGAAAAGCAACACGTACCTTGGGAACACTGGTCCAAGAATTTGGGGAAAAGAAGCCTGAAAAAAACCAGAAGGTCATATATCAAGAGTGGATACTATTTAAATAAAGCATTCATGGTCATTTCGACACCGACAGCTAAAGTCTTACTATCCAACCCATTTTCACATTTCTTTTCTTCAATCTACATAACTGGAACATCCCTAAAAGTTATCTCTCTCAGGAGTTCTTCCCCAAAAATTGGTTTTGTAGATGGTTTTACACCTTTCATGGATTTAAGAGCTAATTCGCACCACACAACCTATTCTGTATTTTAACAAATCAGAAAGGCTTCAATATGATTTTAATTCCTATTTAAACAACAGGAATTTCAAGCTTGCCCTGAAGAATTGCACCTTCCAAACACGGTGGGAACTCTTCACGGAAAAACTGTACGTACATCATGCTTTCTGTACATATGATACTGATTTCTGGGGTTGTGCCAGACAATTAACAAGTGACAATTAAGAAAAGCTCCAGAAGAAAGATAGTACTTAATCTATTTCCCTTCAACTACCTCTCCCCTGTTTTGTCTGACTATTCAACACAGAGAAGACTTTCATGCCAGGCTCATGCAAGAGGAAGATCTTTACAGTAACAACCTGTGACAAAGGGGTTTGCTTTTCTTGACTGCAAAAGTTTCAAGACAGACATTAAAACCACCCTCCTTGATCTGCGCAGGGAAATCACCAAAGCTTCCCCATGGAAAGATTTGTCACTGGCAGTACGGGGCTACTCGGTAAGTTCTTATCAGAGGGAACTTCAAAGCGAGACATAAAGTCTACAGCAGGGGCTAAGCCTCTTCCTTCAATTGCTGCTGCCCTTCAGGAGACAAACAACGTTAGTCAGAGGATCGCAGGCTGCTGCTGTAAATACTGCTCAGTGCCATGACCATCAACACTTTAGTAAGTTTAAAAAAAATAAATAAAATAGGAATGGAACTTGTCTTTCCTATAACAGCCGAAAGAACTAGTTGAAACAGCGCTCTGGCATCAATTCACCAATATTTTATGTAGGCTTTATTATTTATTTACAATCTTCTGTCACAGAAGCAGAAAAAAGCAGTAAGGCAACGTCTATTTGTCGACTAGTGCAAAGCCCAAAAATCATATTGCTTAGTGTTTTAAAAACAGCTCAGAAGTTTAAGGAACGCACCTTTATAAAGCGATTGGGCGGTTCACCTCTAAGCTGCAATGCACAGTTTTACCTCCAAGAGCAGCAACGCTACGAACTCTGAAAAAAAATCTAACTGCTTTAACTTACTTTTATCCACTCAGCTGGAAGTCGTAACTGCAGAAATTTACAATTTTACAGAGAGGTCTAGAAAATAAGTCCCCTGGTTGCAGAGCACACACATATACTGTGAAACAGCAACTATACAACAACATTTTAAAATGTCAGCGACTTGGCTTTGCTACCGTTTCCTCCCCACCCTGCCCCTGCAGTATCCCAGGATATCAGATTTTTATACTTGCAGTGCTTTTGCTTCCGTGCTTTGTCATTCTCTTCAACAAAACTTGCGACTGTTTCCCATTAGTGCCGTATTTTAAATCTGTGAAGTCTTCATTTAATATCCCAAACTAGTGACACGATCAGTAACCCCAACCGAAATGTGCATCTCGGTTTTTAGCCACGCTCACAGCAAGATCGTAAGAAAAAGAACGATGGGACAGTGGACTGTCCAGATTTTGCAAAGTCCTTAACCAGAGCACACGTATTTAAGCAGCACGCTAACGACAGTCTTTGTTTATTCTTCCACAAGTTAAAATTTTATTAATATTATATATAATTAAATACCCAGTAGGAATCAAGTGTTGCCATTATAAACCACAGAGCACTTCCAAGTTTATGGATTACCTGGCAGTTTTATGAGGTTTGAGACAGTTCAATGGTATTTAACCACCATATATCTCTCATTATTTCAAAACTTACACATCTATTTTCAAATCAGTAAGAATATCCTGAAGTGTACCTGTGCTCCATGTAGCAACTCAGTGGCTCTACACAAGTATTAACGGCTCCAATGATGAAAGAAGATTTCACATCTGGGTCCGGATGAGTCTGCAGAGCCTGTACGACATCAATAACATCAGTGTATCTGTAAGAAAACAAAATGAAACACGGTTTTAGAGAAACGAAAGGACCCATTTCAACATCTAGCATGAAGCCAACTGCTTGCATGGTTAGATTTCTAAAAAAAGCCTACCAGAATAGTTAGAAAGCAGTTCAAAACTTGGCAAATCCAGATCAATTAAGCTGATAAACCAGAAATAATTTATTGACAACTTTGGTGAAAAACAGTGTAAGCTTCGCACTAAACAACTGAAAAGTTTGGCTGGCAGCACAAAAGGCATCATGTAATACAAGCATGTGACGCTTACTGCCAAGGATATTAAGGACTAAGCATGATTCAAATTAAAAAAAAACCCAAGAAGCAACACCTCTCACTTATCAGCATTCCAGCTGAGGCGTGCTTCTATAATTAATGTGTCTATTTTTAGGCAGCACCCCAGCCACTGCTGTGCTCTCCTGCTCTGTGATAGAAAAGTTTAAGTCAACCTGAGCTGTTATTCCAAGTGTTTATTATTCAGCCAGTTCCAATCTTCTCTCAAAACCGTACTGTCAGTTACCAAGTTAACAGATTACTTAGAGAACTCCAGCTACTTTAAAGTTGTCTGTATCCACACTCAACCACTGAGAAAACCAGAAAACCTGTAATTAGCCCTTCCTGAAGCCACTGCTGCCACCAGAGTATCACTTATTTTGCACATAACCAGGGCTTTACACCACTCTAACTAACCTTAAGGAAAAAAATAAACAAACTTGACTCTAACATGGGCAAAATTATGCTTTTTAGCGCTATCAGAACAGACCATAAGAAGAAAACACTAAGTTCCCTCAGGGAAAAAGATGAACACTTGGTAGCCTGGGAACCAAAAGGGTTCCAGCCAGGTCAGGGTGGCATTTCCATCAAGCTGGTTTCTGTCACCTGCTAATCACAGAATGGTTTGGGTCAGAAAGGACCTTTAGAGGTCACCTAGTCCAACCTCCCTGCAGTGGGCAGGGACATCTGCAACTCCATCAGGTTGCTCAGAGCCCCACCAAGCCCGACCTCAAATGTTTCCAGGGCTGGGGCTTCTATCACCTTCTCCGGGCAAACCTGTGCTGGTGTTTCAACTCCTTGAAGAGCTGAAATTTTGCCTTCCTAAAGCTCTTCATGGAGCCGGTCATCACGGAATCACAGAACTGTTGAGGCTGGAAAAGACCTCTGAGATCATCAAGTCCAGCCTGTGACCCAACATTGTCACATGGGCCAGCGCAGGGCACTCAGTGCCACATTCAGCCTCTCCTTAAACCCCTCCAGGGACAGGGATGCCCCCCTGCCCTGGGCAGTGCACCCCAGTGCCTGAGCACCCTCAAGCAGAACTCTGAATGTCTGTGTCAGTTTTTGTAGCTAATACTGCCAAAGAACCAAAGCAAGGAATACCAGAAGTGCAAAGGAAAAGCATCTGTGCGCACAAAGGTGCTAAATACTCACATAAAAGGAAAGACCGGTTCTTACGCTTATTTTTCACTCACTCTCTATTTAAAAAACCTCAGTAAGAGTGACAGTAGCTTAGGCTTTAAAGTTTCTATTTGAAAGAAAAAATATTGCAAATTGAACTAACCATTTAATCTCGGAAACTATGAATCTATTTATTAAAGATTCTCTTGTACTCATTGACTCTTTAAGGCGCTGTAAGCACTTGAGAGATATAATTACAGTCTGTTTCCCACCATGTGACACTTCCTAAATTAAGTTCTATTCCGAAGCAACTCAAAATCTACCAAAACCCACTCGGTCATCTAATGCCTTAAAGACAACAGACCCTCCTTGAAAGAAAATCCCTTTATTCTACGTGACACTTCAAACAGTTTCAAACATTTACCCTTGCAAGACGACTAAGAGACGCTTTTTCTTTTTAGCGTAAGTGGACCGACGGACGCTGTGGTTTTGCTGAGCTTCCAAGACACTGGAGAGGTAACGCTGGAAGTGGGTTGCGCTGAAACATTCAGGGCTATCCATAGTCTGCCGATAAACAATCCACCTGAACAACAGAAAGCACGGCAAGAAATTAAGTTTTCTATGTCACAGTATTTCTGTTCTTTTTTTATTTTGAACCGACGGACCAAAAATAACTTTGATGAGCCCTAAGATTCTACATCTCTCGTACCACATCAGAAAGAGGAATTTACTTGGCTTTATCATTTCCAGCATAAACGCCTTCCTTACATTACTGCAAAAAGGTTTTGCGGGTTTTTGTTGTTGTTTTCTAATAAACCAATGTTCAACAGCTTCTTCAAAGCAGCACATCATAAAAGTCATTGTGATCTCTGCTAGTGATGCAGTAAACAAAAAAAATACACAAATCTGATTCAAAAGACTCTGGGCATGAAAACATTTCAATGCAGAAATAAAAAGTAACAACGACATTTGCAGGAAAACGTGATGCAATGGATTAGTACAGAACGTTCAAACATTACCTTACACGTTTGCCCGAAAACCAGAACCACGAATCTGTTCTGAATCAACTTGCTAATATCAAGATTCTGAGTTAGAAGTAATATAAAAAACAGTCCAGAACATTACTAATATTGGATGGAAAAGTGTTTAGCTGTAAGATTTAAATGGATAACAATCTCCTTTTTCTTTTCTGTGATTTTCCAGAAGCCATATCAACACACAGTGGGGCAAATTCCTACAGCAAATTTATCTTATTGCCAAACAACAGATGTCCTGAATATAGCTCGTCACACTGAAAACAATATTGTAGCAAGGACTGTTCCTACAGTTGTTTTTTCTCCAAGAAAAACACATTTTAGACTCACTACCACAAGTCAATAAATGGAAGCTCTTCACCCATTTCCTTCAAGTTTTGACGACTTCCATACTTGCTTAAAGCAGGATTCATTTGGGCCTTCTAAGATTATTCATAACTGTTCGTAACATCAGTGACAGTTCCAGAGACACGTCACAGATCTACAGTGACACCTGTGGTATTCCTAATATAGAATATTAATAAGGAAATCTCTTGGGTTATTTTTCTTGTCTAAATGTCTAAAATCTAAGGGAAAAAGAAAAACATCTACTTGACATTTAAACGAGGTACCCGAAGCAAGAGAACTGAAGTAGCACACAGTAGCTACGTAGAACTAGTTAAGGTATCTCAAACAGTTACTGATTTTATTTTCATATCACATTTGTTCACCGACTAGAAACTGGGATATACATATGAAAAAAAAAATAATAAAACAAGCCAAACACCATTTTATGGTGTTAAACGTGACCAGTGCTTTGGACTGTAAAACCAGAACTGTACTGACCTTCCGTGCTCCTTGTTAAAAGTCACGAGAAAAGCGCAGAGATCGCTGCAACGACACCCTGGAAGACCAGTTATAATGGTGATGACCACCTAAAACACAGGGAACAGATAAGAAAGGGGCCAACTCGAAGAGTGGAAGTGACATAATGACAATCTCACACACACAAGGCTTCTGTCGGGATAAAATCTGAAGTATAAACATAAAATTCAGTGACATCAAGCACAGAAACAGAGAGTGTAGAACTGTAACCATGTTTATGCAATTACTCAGACATTCTCTCTTGGTTTTCATACCTCAAATACAGTGAAGGGATTATTAACAAATACAGCACACGGTTTTATCTTGTGGCCAA